>NW_007260847.1:67388-100322 GCF_000164805.1 Carlito syrichta
GCAGCCTCGACCTGCTGGGCTCCAGCGATCCTTCAGTCTCAGCCTTCTAAGTAGCCGGAACTACAGGTACGTGCTACCATGCCCGGCTAATTTTTTGATTTATTGTAGAGATGAGGTCACACCATGTTGCCTGGGTGGGTCTCGAACCTGCAGGCTCAGGAAATCCATTTGCCTTGACCTTCCAAAGTGCTGGAATTACAGGCTGAACCACCGAGCCTGGCCTAGGATAGTCTTAATCAGAGCACCAGAAGGAGAAAATAAAAAGGATGACAGAGATGATGTTCTCAAAGAGACAAAGGTAGAGAATTTTCATTGAAAGGTAAGAACCCTCAAATTGACAAAACAACAGTTTTCTAAGCAGGATAAACATCTACACTTGCCATTTGTATCAGTCAATGTTCTTCAGAAAACCAGAACAAATAAGAGATAGATTGATCAATCAGCTTATCAATAGATAGATAGTGATATAGAAGTCTATGTAAAGAGATTTATCATAAGGCATTGGCTCCTCTGATTATGGAGGCTAGCAAGTCCTAAATCTATAGAAATGATTCCTGGTTGGAGTCTAAGGGTGGAAACTGCTATAGAACCAGGAAGAGCTGATGTCCAAGTTCAAAAGCCATCAGTCAGGAGAATGCTGTCTCACTTGGGGGAGGATCAGTTTCTAGTTCTATTCAAGCCTTCAGCTGATTGGATGAGGTCCACCCACACTATGAAGGGCAATCTGCTTTCTCAGTGTACCAATCTAACTGTTAATCTCATCCAAAAGTACTTTCACAGAAACTCGCAGAATAACGTTTGACCAAATATCTGGGTACCCTGTGGTGCAGTCAAGTTGACACATAAAATTAACCACCATAGAATCCTTACTAGTGAAATTGCCAAACACCAAAGACAAAGAGAAGGTTTAAAAATAATCAGAGAAAACAGATCTTTAACTTATGAAGAAATGAAATTTGAATCTATAGAGATTCTTCACAGATCAGAAAATATTTTAATGATATCTTCAAAGTTCTGAGGAAAAATAAGTGTTAACATAGAATTTTCTACTTAATCTATTATTCAAGAGTATGGGAAAGCAAAGACTATTACAGAACAACAAGGGCTAAGAGAATTTACAACTCTTACATCATATCTGCAGAATGTTTTTCAGTTAAACAGAAACTGCAATTAGAAAAAAGTGGGTGTCAAAAGTAATGACAGTAAACATATGAGAAATTCTAAAGAAAGTAGCAGGAAATGACATCTGCAAGATGACAGAATAGAAGTCTCCAGTGTTTGTCCCCTCACAGATACATCCACTTGAATAATCAGCCACATGCAAAAATGCTTCCATAAGAACTGAGGAATCCAGATGAGAGATATAGCACCTATGTGGAGAACAGAACTAAGTAAGGATGTACTAAAGAGGGTAGGAAGGGCAGTTTCATATTACCTGTGCCACCCCTCTTCCAACTTCAGCATTGAGAGAGAGAGAGTTATCCTCCTCATGGGGAAGGAGAGTGAAGTAAGTACTTGACTTTGCTGTGGACCTCAGCACCAGGCCTACTCTAGTAAATCCTGGTGCCAGGTCATCCTCCAGGACTCCAGCCACAGGTTCTTTGACCAACGGGTCAAAGAAGAAATAAAGAAAAAAATGAAAGTATATCTTGGGACACACAAAAGTGGAAACAAAACATATCAAAACTATGGTATACAGCAAGAGACATTCAAAGAGGGAAGTTTACAACAGCAATGAATGCCTACATTAAGAAAAAAAATCAAAGAACCTAATTTTACAACTCAAGGAACTAGAAAAAGTAGGGAATAAACTAAATTAAAAGTTAGCAGAAGGAAAGAAATAATGAAGAGCAGAAATAAGTGAAACTAGAAACTAGAAGAGCAATAGAAACGATAACACATATAAGAGTTGTTTTTCTAAAGATAAACAAAATTGGCAAAACTTTAGCTAAACTAATTAAGCAAAAAGAGAAGACTCACATAAACAAAATTATAAATGAAAGAGGAGACATTACAATTGATATTACAGAAATACAAAGGATAATAAGAGACTATTATAAACAGTTGTATACCAACAATTAGATAACCAAGAAAGAAGGAATAAATTTCTAGATGCATGTAACCCACCAAGACTGAATAGTGAAGAAATAGAAAATTCAAACAAAACAATGAGTAAGGAGAATGAATCATTAATCAAAGACCTCCCAACAAAGAAAAGTCCAGGACCTGATGACTTCACTGATGAATTCTACCAAACATTTAAAAGAGAATGAAAGCCAATTCTTCTTAACTGCTTCCAAAAAATCAAAGAGGAGAAAACACTTCCAAATTCATTTTATGAGGCCAGCATTATTCTGATACCAAAGTCGGACAAGAACACTACAAGAAAAGAAAATTTCAGGCCAATATTCCTGGTAAACAAAATGCAAAAATTTTCAACAAAATACTAGGAAGCCAAATTCAACAGTACATTAAAAGAATCATCCACTATGGTCAAGCAGAATTCATCTCACAAATGCAAGGATGGTTCAATATGGGCAACTCTATAAATGTGATACACTACATTAACAGAATGAAGGACAAAAACCATATGATTATCTCAATAGATGCAGAAACAGAATTTGACAAAATTCAACATGGGAACAGAGTTTTCATGATAAAAACTATTAAATTAACTAAAAAATAAATTTGCCTCAACCCTATAAAAGCCATATATGACAAACCCATAGCTAACATTGTACTCAATGGTGAAAAGCAGAAGGATTTTCCTCTAAGATCAGGAACAAGTTCACTCTAGCCATTTCTATCTGATACTGGAAGTCTTAACCAGAGCAATTAGGCAAGAAAAAGGAATAAAAGACATTCAAATAAAAAAAAGAAAGACATAAACTTGCCTCTGTTTATAAATGGCATGATCTTTAATGCAGAAAAAGACTATACACAAAAAATTAGAAAGAATAAACAAATTTAGTAAAGTTATAGTTACAAAATCAACATAAAAAAATCAGTTGCATTTATATACATTAACAACAAACCACCCAAAAAGGAAATTTTTTAAAATCCCACATAAAGTGCTATTAAAAATTAGTTAGAAATAAATTTAACCAAGGTAAAATATCTGTACAATAAAAACTATAAAACACAGCCAGGCTTGGTGTCTCAGCCTGTAATCCCAGCAATTTGGGAGACTGAGACGAGTAGATTGCCTGAGCCTGAGAGTTCAAGACCAGCCCGGGCAACTTAGTGAGACCTCGTCTCTACAATAAATAAATAAATAATTAGCTGGGCATGGTAGTGCGGGCCTGTACTTTCGGCTACTTGGAATGTTGAGGTGGAAGAATCACAGGAGCCCAGCAGGTCCACACTGGGGTGGCTGTGAGTGTGCCACTGCACTCCAGCCTGGGTGACAGAGTGAGACTCTAACTCAAAATAAAACAAAAAAATTATGAAAACATTGCTGAAAAAATTGAAGATGACACACATAATTAAAAAATACCTATGTTCATGGATTGGAAGAATTAATAGTTTTAAAATGCCCATATCACCTACAATGGTCTTTAGCAGCAGTCCCCAACCTTTTGGCATCAGGGACTGGTTTTGTGGAAGACAATTTTTCCACAGACTGGGGTGTGGGAGAGGAATGTGCAGTCAAACCTCACAGCTAATGTTCCTCTGTATTTGCAGCTACTTTCCCATGCTAGCATCACCACCTCAGCTCCACCTCAGATCATCGGGCACTAGAGTCTCATAAGGAGCATGCAACCTGGATCCCTCACATGAGCAGTTCACAAAAGGGTTCTCCTATGAGAATTTTTTTTTTCAGAGATGAGGTTTCACCAAGTTGCCCAGGCTGATCTCGAACTCCTGGACTCCGGCAATCCTCTGGCCTCAGCCTCCCAAAGTGCTGGGATTACAAATGTGAGCCACTGCATCCAGCTTCCTAGGAGAATCTAATGCCACCTCTGATCTAACAGAAGCTCTGCTTGCCCACCCCTCTCCTCTTCTCCTGCTGTGCATCTGGGTTCCTAACAGGTTACAGACTGATACCTGTCTGCAGCCCAGGGACTGGGGACTTCCAGTCTATAGAGTCAGTGCAATCTCTATCAAGATTCCAATAGCATTTTCCACATAAATAGAAAGAACAAACCTAAAACCCAGATGGGATTACAAAAGATCCAAAATAGCCAAAGAATTCTTGAACAAGAAGAACCAAACTAAAGGTATGACATTACTTGATTTCAAAATATCCTATAAAACTATAGTAATCAAAATAGCATGATATTTGCTTAAAAACAAACATACAGATCAATGGAACAATAGTCTAGACATGAATCCACCCATTTGTGATCACTGGTCTTCCACAAAGATGTCAAGAACACACAATTGAGAAAGGACCATCTCATCAATAAATATTGCTGGGAAAATTGGATATCCACGGGTAGAAAAATGGAATTGAACCCTTAGCACACACAATATTCAAAAATCAACTCAAAATAGATTAAAGATATAAACGTAAGGCCTGAAATTGCAAAACTACTAGAGAAAAACATAATTGGTCTGGGCAGTATGTTTTTTTTATATGACCACAAATGCACAGGCAAGAAAAACAAAAATAGACATATAAGATTACATCAAACTAAAAAAGCTTCTGCACAGCAAAGAATGCAATTTGTGGAATGAAAGAACATAATTGCAAACCATACATCTAATAAGGAGTTAATTTTCCAAAATACCTAAAAAACTCAGCTCAATAGCAAGAAAATAAATAACTCACTTAAAAAATGGGCAAAGCATCTAAGTGGACATTTCTCAAAAAAAGATGTACAAGTGGCCAACACAGGTATGAAAAGATTTCAGTAGTACTAATAGTTAGGGAAATGCAAGTCAAGACAACAATGTGATAGCACCTCACACAAGTTAGAATGGCCATTATCAAAAGGACAAGAGATAGCAAGTGCCAGCAGGAATGTGGAGAAATGGGAACCCTTATGGAAGACTGATGGAAATGCAAATTAGTACAACCATTATGGAGGTTCCTCAGAAAACCAAAAGTAGAATTACCACGTGATCCACCAATCCCACTCCTGGGTAAGTATATTCAAAGGTCATCAAATCAATATCTTGACATCTGCATTCCATGTTTATTGCAGTGTTATTCACAACACCCATGATACACGAATCAACCTAAGTGTTCACTGACAGATGAATGGATAAATTAAATGGGATACATCGACGCACATAAATATACACACAATGAAATATGATCCAGCCTTTAAAAAGAAGAAAATCCTGCCATCTGTGACAACATGACTGAACTGGGAGGGCATCGTGCTAAGTGAAATAAGCCAGGCACAGAAAGACAAATACTGCGTGATCTCACGTATACGTGGAATCTGAAAAAGTCAAACTCATGGAAGCAGAGAGTAGAATGGTGGTTGCCAGGGCCTGCAGGAAGAAAGGGACAGGGAAACATTGATCAGCAGTGTCAGTCATATGGGATGAAGAAGCTCTGGAGATCTGATGCACAGCGTGGCAGCCTTGTGTGCTTGAAATTTGCCACGAGCATATGAAGCTCTGGAACGTTCTCGGGACCCACACCCACAAAGGTCATGATGTGAGGAGGTGGGTATGCTAATTAGCTTGACTGTGGTAACCATTTCAACATGCACACATACATTAAAACATCATGCGTACACCTTCAATATGTACAAATTTTACTTTTCACTTAAACCTCAATAAAACTGAAGAGAAATAAAGAAACTGGTAAACATAGAAGTTAGTCTGAAAGTGAATTACCTAAAAAATAGTCATGAATCTAGTTTATCATACATTATTGGTAGCATTACTGTAATTATTGTTTGGTTGAAACAAAAATGAGGTAGCTTTCTACATTTATTAGATGAGTGAAAATTTAAAAGTCTGACAAGTCCAAGTGTTGACAAAGATCTGGACCATCAGAAACTGATGCTGGGAGTTTAAATTGATGTAATTAATTTGGACAGTGATTTGGCTACCCAGCAGTTCAACTCCATGGATGATAAAAAGCATGTCATTTTATAACATTTAAAAGTATTCACAGGCCAGGCATGGTGACTCACATCTACAATTCCAGAAATTCAGGAGGTAGAGGCAAAAAGATTGGCTGAGTCCAGGGGTTCAAGACCAGCCTGGGCAATTAGGTGAGACCTCGTCCTACAATAAAATAAAAAAAAAATTAACCAGGCATGGTGGCATGCGTATGGCTCCAGTTACTTGGAAGGCTGAGGTAGAAGGATTGCCTGAGCCCAGCAGATCGGAGCTGGGGTGGCCATGAGCGTGCCACCGCACTCCAACTTGGGCTACAGAGTGAGACTCCAACTCAAAAAAAAAAAAAAAAAGATTCAAAGCATACTCCATGTTATATTTTTAAATATGCATGTGAATGAAAGCTGCTAAATTCAGACTAGTGGTTTCTTATGGAGGAGGAAAGGCAATCAGATTGTCTGTGGGTAAATAGGAAGATTTATTTATATCTTTCATGATTACCTTTTAAAGCATGACTTCTAAATTTACAAGACCACAAACCATAGGCAAAGGGGCTTTCCCTAGAGATCTTATTTCAATTTTTTCTGATATTTTATTTGCAAAGATGACATAATGAGACAACAAAATGCATAATACAATTAAATTTAAGTTAAGCTGTGTGGTTTTTGGGACAGGTCGGGATAGATAGTCACCTTAGTAATGGCTCTTTATTGGGTGCCCAGGTATGCTATCCACATTAACTCATTTCATTATCACACCTCCCTTACAGGTATCATGTGCTTCAGTTTTAGAGAAGATAAAACTGAGGCTCAGGAAATTAATTGATAAAACTTAGATGACACTAGTCCGTGTGCCCCCAGCAACTGTGCTGACTTCTGGGAGCGACTGTGCCTCCCCCAACTCAGAACTTAAGCCAGCCCCTGGCACCACCAGCACTAACAATATTTCACATTTGTCCAGTGTGAGCTCTGTTCCTGACTTTTGTCTGTGAAATGCCTCTTCATCAAGACATCAGCAATCAGACCAATGGGGCTCTGGTATGTACCAATTTCATGGATGAAGAATGAAGCCCAAATTAAGCAATGTGCCCATGAGAGGATGTGCCCCAATCCTACCCAGGCCATCTGCTTCCAAACCTACCCCCTCAGCCATCAGCTACCTCCCTAGGGTCAGAGGCGGGGTCCTCACACAGTGACGAGAGCACTGCAGCTGGCCTCTGGCTGCTGACTATTTTTTTAAAAACATCTTCCTGGGAACATGGAATCAAGTGTGTACCAACCCCGATGACTCTGGGAGACTAGATTAAAATCTCTGGTCTCAGTTGGGCATGGTGGCTCACACCTGTTATCTCAGCACTCTGAGAGGCAGAGGCAAGAGGATTGTCCAAATCCAGGGGGTCCGAGACCAGCCTGGGCAACTTGGGAGACTTTGTCTCTACAATAATCAAAAAATTAGCTGGACATGGTGGTGCACTCCTGTGGTTCCAGCTACATGAAAGGCTGAAGCAGAAGGATCACCTGAGCCCAGCAGGTTGAGGCTGCAGTGCCTGTGATCCTGCCACTGTACTCCAGCCTGGGTGACAGAGTGAGACTCCAACTAAAAAAAAATAAAATAAAAGCTCTGGTCACAGGCTTGCAGTCAAGCATGCACAACAGTTCTCAGAGAGGGCCCGTCCTGCAGATGAACGGCCCCCTGCTACCCTGACTGCCTGTACCTCTTGTCTATACGTTTCACCTCCTGATACATGCTGTGTCCCACTCCTGAAGTAGGACTTGGATTCCCCAGATCAGCACAGAAAACAGACTCAGCCACTGTCTACTCACATTCACTGAGAACAAATTACGTGATTTACTCTGCATGTCCATCACCTGCGGCGCCCAGTCAACGGAGACGCCTTTCCTGATGCCCCTTGTCTTTTCACAGGGGAAAAAAAGTGTTAGTGCCAGGAAATTGCTTCAGAGGCAACTGCCTCTTCCTAAAAAAGAATGACCCGTCACCCCCACACCCTGCCCGTGCCTTAGCTGGCATTCTTACTGGCAGAACCAGTGAGTCATTAATTCATTCAATCAGTATTTCTTGTGTACCTACTATGTGCTTGTGACGAGTCTAGGAGCTAAGGATGAAGTCCCCTGTGTTCCTGCGGAATGATTGTATAAATGTTCCCAGATATGTCACTTTTAAAACCTTTTCTATTTTGAAATAATTTTAGATGTACAGAAGAGTTGCAAAAATAGAGCCTAATGTTCCCGTCCCCCTCTTTCCTTCACTGTTAGCATCTTACATAACCATGGCACATTTATCAACATTCAGAAATTACCATTGGTACAATACTCATAACTGAACTACAGTCTTTATTTGGACACCGCTTCTTTGATGCCCTACTTTGTTGAAAGTATTTCTTTTTTTCTTTGTTTCTTTTCTTTTTCTTCTTCTTTTTTTTTTTTTTGAGTTGGGGTCTTGCTCCTGGGCTCAGGCAATCCTTCTGCCTCAGCCTCCCAAGTAGCTGGGACTACAAGCCTGTGCTACCACGCCTGGCTAATTTTGTTTGTTTTTTGTAGAGTCCGGATCTCACTATGTTGCCTAGGCTGATCTTGAATTCTTGGGATCAAGCAATCCTCCTGCCTCCCAAAGTGCTGGGATTATAAGAGTGAGCCACTGTACCTGGTCTGGAAGTATTTCTTAGGCATGCCTTGGGTTGATCACATGAAGGCTATTTTTCTGTCTCTGTCTGTAGAAAATTGAATCACAGAACCAGAGAACATCTGAGTGATCATCTTACTTGATGTTTGAATCTCTGTTTCTTGATCCACAAAATAAGCCAATATCCTTACGCATGTAGCACAAGAGACTGCACACTCAGGATTAAGTCCACTAGTTTTCCCTCTCACTCTGAGAGATAGCACAATGAACAATTAACATCCTAACACAGACTAATTTACTAAATTAGTGTCAATCACAAACTTCATTATGTGAAAAGTCAGGTTTCAAAGTGAGATGTTCTGACTCCCTACTTAATCTTTAACAAAAATGTTTGTAAGTGGTATTTTCCTCCTTTTATAGATTAAAAATGGAGACTCCATGTGATCACACCGACTTTATTTTTACTTAAATGAATATCCACATAGGGCATGGACAAACGGAACAGGCTGGACTGCCTGTGTTTATCCAGACACAGGCAAATGAATGCGTGAGGGGTATTCACCCCAAGAGTGACTGCAACTCTGAATAGTGACTTACCCTTCCCTATGACACTTTCTGGGTAAAACTGAGGCCTAAGGGTGGTCTATTTGAGAGGGACATTTTTACAATGATTATAAAGTCTGTCTGGGAAAAATGACAGAAATGACATAAGATATTCGGTTAATTATATATTTCTGAAATGTATTCCCTTTTATAAGTAGTAATAGCTACAGAAAAAATAAATTTTAAACTTGTCTAATTCTTACGGAGCAAACACCTAAAAGTGTCAGGAAAACTTGCATTTTCTTCTCTACAGTAAATAAGAAGTACATCGTAAACACAGTGCCTGTTTTTAAACCTTTTTGGATATTGGTACAGTTTCTTTAATTTGAATTTTGTCTTCTTAGTGTTTCAGTGAGTTGACCCATAATTATTTGCATAAGACATTTCATATTTAATTTAAAATTGTTGTGTAACTTATTTATATCATTTGTGATATAAATATTACTGATATTAATATATCTTTGAAATGAAGGCCTTACATGAATTTATGGAAAGTACTAACTTTTTTACATAAAAGTTTGAAAGGAAAGTTAATTTTTTTCTTAAGTTTGAACTGAAAATTCATTGGGGAGTTATTATCTTGCTTTTATGGGTATTCCAGTATTTCACAGGTGCAGTGTTTGAATGTAAGGTGCTGACTCTGATCCTTGGGGTTTTCATGTGACTTGGAGTAGATACACCGTATCTCCTTTCAAACATTTTTCAAAAATCCTGAATTCTGAAACCTAACCAGTCCAGGGTTTTGATAAAAGGATTGTGAACCACTGTTACCTTTTTTATTATTTTAGGCTATTTATTTTAAACAAGTTTCCAGTAGTGAGGTCCCCGGTCTAAGACTACAGATGTTTTTATTTAAAAGCATTATTCCAATTTGTGATACAATTAATAACTTCAGGATATCTATTTCCCAGCAACCTGCCCAGCACTCAATTTCATTTAAAAAATAATGTTTGCTAGCTTTAACAGGATTAAAATAGTAGCACACTAGTGTTTTAATTTGCTTTTGCCTAGATATTAATGAATTTATTCATTTTTCCAAATTGTGATAATTTGAATAATAATCATTTCCTGACATCTGGCACTCAGTGTTTTAGAAAACTCAGGTCACAGTTTCTTATGTGAAGTGTCTTTGGATTTTACTTACACATTCACATATGGTTATTAATTATTTTTAGCTACTTGTATTATGTGCTATTTATATTGACATTTTTTCCACCACATTTATCACAAATGTTTATCCAGGAAGATGGTGATGATGATGATGATGATTTTACTCTTAGTTGTATCAGTTTTCATGTTACAAAAGTCAGGCATTTCAGCTTTTACTTTGTAACTCCTTAAATTGCTCTGATCATTAGAAAACTCTCAGTTCTGAATAGCTAGCTAGTATCCTTTAAAAACAAATTAAAAGTGATATCTTTACTGTTTTTTTGACTTAAATATGGATATACTCATGACCCAGATTGATTAGAAAAGTTAGTTCATTCTCAGTAAACCACTAGTTTATTATAAATGTATTTAACTCATAATATATAATTTAGTCAGACAATGTCAATACTCAAACTTAGTTAACTGACCTCAGCTGACCTTGATCTCACCTTTTCTCTGTTGCTTTTATAAAGATGTTCACAGCTTGGAGGTTCTCATCTTATGACAAGCAGTGCTGTCTGCAAGCTCATCTGCAAGTCCAGGGTAAGATCAGGAAAGGTTTGCTATGACATAACGCTTCCTACCTCAGGGACTGTTTCATGTTCTCAGGGGTAAGAGAGAACTGATGCTTGCACCCAAGGATTTTACAATTTATTTAGGATGCCAAGTTACAGCTCAGGAAACACACTGAAAGTCAGAAACGGCAAAAGAGTGATCAGAACCATCAGTTCAGAGAAGGACGGAGCGTGGGAACTAAATTAAGTGACTAATTCGATGTACAGTGCTCATTAGAAGACTGTCCTCAGGTTCATTCTCTAAACACTGATTTTTGGAAAAATTTTTAATAAAATACTCAGTAAAATGGGCCGAGATAAAATTAATAAGAGAAACTGAGACCTTAGGAAGTAAGTTTAAGAACGTTAAACTAGAGCCAGGGGCCACCACAACACAAAGTTATTTACTATACTATCTCAGAAAATGGAGGGAGGGCCAGCACATGTGGGAGTTACCTAGAAATGAGGTCCCAGGGGAAAGGTGTACCAGCCTCATTGTGTGCATGCCATCCGAAAAGACCCCTGGGAACAAACACACGGGTCTCAACACCCAACATGTTCTCAACAATATCCCCCAAATTCACAGGATTACAGCAACTTCCCACAGCAGGGAAATAATACAGCACAGGCATGCAGCCCAGAAAAGACATTCTAGGAGGAACACATGTGCATGAGGGACAAAAAGCCACATTTTGGATGATTTAGCTTGATTGCCAGACCATATTTAGAAAAGTTAGTATGTTAAGAATAACTGTGTGTGTGGAACCAATGTCCAGTCATACCACTTGAAGTAGTTATTAAAAATTAGATTTTCTAAGAAAAATAAAAAGAGTAAGTTTAAAAGTTTACTGAATATTTTTCGACATTCATTAAGATGACTATAACACTTTTCTAATTTAGTCTATTCATGTGGTCTTAGATTATCAACAAATAGGCTAATAACTGTCTATAAAACTTAGTAATAATTTTTTAAAAATTCAGTCCAATTTACTATTTTTTAAAGAATTTTTTATAATTATTGCTTTTATAGATTTGTAAGAGGGATTGGCTTATAATTTACTTCTTCCCACTGTCCCTGCAATATCAGAAATATCACACAGATGTCCACTACTACTATCTTCAGTCAGGACAGTACTAGACATAAGCAAAAGAAATTCTTTGAAATACTGGAAAGGAAAATAAAAAATTACCACATTTACAGACAACATTACTAACTACATAGAAAACACAGTGAAACATAAAGACAAATTGTTAGAATAAATTCAAGTTTGTTTCATAAAAACCAATGACCTCTGTAATGAGCCACAACCATTTAGAAAATGTGATTTAAATAATATGCTGTTTTAATAACAACTGGAACTACAAAATAATAAGTACTAAATCAAATGAAAGGCGCTCATTATCTTGTTGCATAAAACTATGAAAACATCTTTGAAAAAGTTTTAAAAAGAAATTTAAAAACATGTGAAGCAGCAACATGTTCCTGAGACAGGAGGGCTCATTATTACAACAAAGACATCAATCTTCCCCAAATTAATCTGAAAGTTACATGTAATTTCAATCTAAATCTTTACAGGGTCTTTCTGATAAGATGACTCTAAAATTACTGTGAAAGATCAAAGCGTCAAAAACAGCTCAGACCAGTTTGAGGTAGAAAAAGTTCAGGGCATTTTTCATACCAGGTATCAAGAGGTGAGTTAGTCTTTGATGGGTGAACGAGACAGTGAGGTAATTGTGCAAAGATGGAATAAGAAGCAAACTTAGAAACAGACTCATATATAAATGGAAACTAAAATACAATAAATGTACAATACATTTTAAAATAAACAGTATGTGGGTTGGGTGCAGTGGCTTATGCATGTAATCTCAGCGCTTTGAGAGGGCGAGCTGGGAGGACCGCTTGAGGCCAGGAGTTTGAGAGCAGCTTGGGCAACATAGCAAGACTCTGTCTCTACAAAAATAAATTAATAAGTTAGCCAGGCATAGTGGCCTGCACCTGTAGTTCCAACTACTTGGGAGACTGAGGCAGGAAGATCATTTGAGCCCAGGAGTTTAAGGCTGCAATGAGTTATGATTCCACCACTGCCCTCCAGCCTGGGTGGCAGAGAAAGAGCCCATCTCTAAAAACATTTTTAAAAATAAATAAACAGTGCATGGACAATTGTGTGTTGGGGGGGTTAGTAAATAATAAAATTGACTCCCTACCTTGTGTCATATACACAAATCAATTTAGGAAGGAAAAGTTAGAAGACAATTTGAGAAAATATCTTTAGGCTGTAGGAGCACAAATCATAAACATAACTACTAGTAAAACTGAGAACTTTCAAATTAAAAACTCCTATTCATAAGCCATAATAAAGAACTCAAACAAATTGATACATAGAGATGCTTAGGGTGAATATAGATAGGAAAGGACACGTATCCAGAATATTAAAAGGACTACACGTCAACAGGAAAAACACCTGACATTCAAAGGAAAGTGAACAAAAGAAATGAAAACAGCTAAAACTTCTATAGAATAATTTTTATAATATAAAAAAATAAAATGAAGAACCAGTCTAAAAGTTTTTCAAAACAAAAACAAATAAAACGGAGGCATATTTGTATAACTGGATCTCATATAGCATTGGAAAAATAAATAAACTAGTGCTATATGTCAACACATGAAAAAGCAAATTGTAGAATAATAAAGACCCTTTACTGGATATTAGGAAGAGCTTGGGATGGCTGCTGTACTTTCATGATTTAGTCTGGTGCCAGCATAAAAGACATGCACAAGAGCACTCTCCTTGTCTTTAGGGGCAGGGTAGAAAAATTCACCCCCAAATATGGCTTCTCTGACTTTCCTGCCTCCACTTAACTACAGAGAAGCTGCTTCCCTTCATCTTATTGCAGAGAAGAGCATGGTAAGGGTCACACCTGAGCAAATCTTTTACAAACTAATGCCAGTCTCTCCAGCTCCTTCAATTTCCAAAGATAACTGTTTGCAAATTATCCTCTGGTTCCCCATCCATGCATTCCTCAGCCATGTGCTGCCTCTCAATAGAATTCCTCTTCCTCCCCCTCCCACAACCTGTTCTACCAGCATGCAAGCCCCATTGTCTCTATAACCCTTAGATGGTATTTAAGTCTCTGTAACTCATTGGGAAGTTGAGTCTTCATTCTGAAGCCCCCTGTGTATACACATTAAGTAAAATTTCCATGCGTTTCTCCTGTTAATTATTTTGTCTCATGCTAGTGATTTTTCAGAGACCCTTTCGGGGCCAACACCCATGGCTCTCACACCATGGAATTATAAGTTTTGCATTTCCCAATTTCAAATATTCTCCTGCCAATGTGCTTCAAAGTCCCTGGTTCTGCTAACACCACTGTTATTTCAATGTCAAGGACATGATAGAAATATTTATGTTTTATTTTCTGTGCCAAAAGAAGTAGTTAAATATGTGGGCTGCAGAAGCAAACTGTTCACAGTCACATAGCTTCCAACAATTCCACAAAGGAAAAGACAAGGGTAGTCCTGGAGAAAGGGAAGCCTCACAGCAGAAAATCAGGTGCAGAGAAACACAGTATGCACACAGGTCACAGGTTCAATGGCTCAGTGTCCAAACCCTTAGTACAAGATTTTGGAAAGAAGGTGTGAGTGTGTGTGTGTGTGTGTGTGTGTGTGTGACTTGACCCTCCAGTGAAGAGACACCATGACCCAGTAGGACCTTCTGGAAATTCCAACTTGGTATTCTAATGTATGCCACTGCGACTGTGCAATTTGGGCAAGTTACTCAACCCCTCTCTGCTTCAGTTTCTTCAAATGTAAAATGAAGATGATAATAGAATCAATCTTGTCAAAGTGCTATGAGAATTAAATGCTTTAATACACATTAGAAGCCAGGCTCGGTGGCTCAGCCTGTAATCCCGTGTCTTTGGGAGGCTGAGGTGAGTGGATTGCCTGAGCCCGCGGGTTCGAGACCCACCTTGGCAGCGAAACCTTATCTCTACAATAAATCAAGAAATCAGCCGGGCGTGGTAGCGTGCGCCTGTAATTCCGGCTACTCGGAAGGCTAAGGTGGAAGGATTGCTGGAGCCCAGCAGGCGAGGCTGCAGTGGCCGGAGTGGCCACTGCACTCCAGTCTGGGCGACCGAGTGAGACTCCAACTCAAAAAAAAAAATACACTTTAGAGTTAATATGCCCAGGACAGAATTTGGTACATACAAAATGTTCAATAAAAACAAAGTTATCATAATCATCACCACCATCACCATCATCACCTCCATTATTATCACCACCACCAATACCACCATCCCACCATCAGCACCTCCATCACCACCATCATCACCACCATCACCACCATCACCACCATCACCACCATCATCACCACCATCACCATCATCACTACCATCATCACCACCACCACTACCACGACCATCCCATCATCACCAGCATCACCCCCATCATCACCATCACCCCCATCACCACCGTCATCACCATCTTTACCATCATCATCACCAACACCAGCACCATGATCACCGTCATCACCACCATCATTGTCGTCATCATCATCATCATCATCCATGGAATATCCTCCAACAAAGTTATTAAGAAACAATAAATCCAAAAACACTCCTAAAATATTGGTCAGTCCTCAGATACTTTTCTGTTGAATGCACCTCCATATTGGTATACTTACAGATTAGTTCTGGCCACCTCCCCAAAACCTAATTTTTAAAAATTGTATGGGCCCATGAAAAAATTTCCTCTTCTAAATTCCTACTTTTTGGTATTTATGATACAAAGTGCACAAAGAAAACCATCAACTCCTGATTCTGAAATGCACGATGTCTCCAACTCTAATCCTGTTTTCCTCTTTCCCTAGTGTTTGCCAGCCACTCACAGTTCCTGTGGTTACACGGAGCAACTTTTCTCTTACATAACCCTTGTGACAAAGCAATCCACAACGAACCTTCTGGATTGTGTTTAGGTGGAGAATTCCAGATGTGGAGTGACAGGTTGAGCATTCCCTGGCCTCTGCAAGTCCACACAATGCCCTGACAGAGAGGAAGTGGACGGTGGATAGTGGAGGGTTCAGGAAGGTGTGGAGGGCGGTGTAGAGGTGGGGACAGAGGAGGAAGTGGGGAGCCCAACAAGCCCTTGTCTGACTGGAGCACAGAATGCTGACAAAGGGAGTGAAGCTGGAGCCCCAGTTCACCCAGAGACCAATGCATGGGCTTCCACTGTTTAGGATGAATTAGCTGAGTTTAATATAAAACATCAGAGACCCTAGACACAGTGGTCCAGCAACTGGCAAGTGAAAAGTGAAAAAGGAATGAAGTCCTGGGGAGATTTCCTGGACTCTGTCAAAAGTGCCAGTTGAGGGAGAAGGAGGCTTCATGTTGGGGCGTGGAGATGGAGGGGCCTCTCAGGTGCTAAGCGTCTCTGGCTGCAGGTGAGGCCAGTCCTGCTGGGCTACCCCACAAAACCCAAGATTTCCCACCTGAGATGAGTCACTCAGTCAGGAGTATATTCATTTCTCCGCACCAGAAATGAGGTGATTCAACAGACTCCTAAGACCTGCTGGGATTGTAGGAGTTTCTAACATGACAGACACAAGCTGAAATACACAGGCTACACATGTGACATCAACTTCTGACTGGACTGCTGGCCTGTCACAAAGACGTTCCTTTGCTTTTTGTTCTTTTAATTTTTTTATTTTAAAGATGTGGGGTACAATTCAGTGTTAGGTCTACAAATGCTCATTATGCAGGTACCCTTGTTGATGAGGTGTGCCCCCCTTCCCTGGCAGTTTCCCACTACTGCCGATCCCTTTCTTATAGTATTACGATAACTGTTCAAGGTTAGCTTATGAGTGAGAACATATGGCACTCAGTTCTTTGTTTCTGTGATAGATCACTCAGTATTATAGACTCTAAGTCCGTCCAAGTTGCTGTGAAGTTCATAATTTCAGCATGTTCCTTTTTTTTCTCTTTTATTTATTATTTTTAAAGCTGTGGGTTACAGTCAGTATTAGATACATAAGTGGTCATCGCACAAGTAAAGTGTGGGTACCCTTATTGATATTATGTGCCCCCCTCCCCTGGCAGTGTCCCACTACTGCCAATCCCTTTCTTATAACGTATAATAACGTTCAGGGTCTGCTTATGAGTGAGTACATGTGGAGCTCAGATCTTTGTTTCTGTGATAAATCCATTTCCTTTCTGATGCAGTTACTTTTTGGTTTTGCGTCTGATGATCAGCTCCATTTCAGACACAATCTTTAGACTCATCTCTGAGATTCAGATTTTCCAACTGGCTCCTGTGAGTCTGACCTTGCCCAGGACACAGCGCGAGGAGCAAGGAGACACAGATACTCCACTTGTCCACAAAGGCAACTTCCATGCATAGAGGGTCCCCCTTTCGTGTGTGCAGGGCCTCCCGCAGCCCTTCTGCTTGGGGACATAGTACTTCTCTGTCACTGTCTTCAGCTGCTGTTGGGGAAAGCGGGAGTTTGAGGGGATCTGCCTTAAGTGACTTTGCAGTGAACTCTGAGAGCACCTGGCTACGCCACGCCAAGCCTTCTGGGTCTTGCAGAAGCAGAGACAACGACCGTGGCAGGAAAGCACACAGAGCAGGCTCAAGGTGTGAGGCTCTCCAGGCACGTGGGAGGGAGACGGGCAGCCACGACCATGGTCAGCATCTTCAACCACAAATGGCATTAGCTGCTCCCTGACGTGACATTTCACAGGCGTCCCAGGGCCACCACGTCCCAAGCATCTTCCTCACTGATGTTCACTGCTATCTGCAGGCCAGTTATGCTTTTGCCCTTGGGTTCCATGAGGCACTCCCAATTCATTATCAAGCCTTCACCTTAGCTGCTTTTGTGCCTCCAGAGTAGGGGTGGCAGGCAGCATCCTCGTGGCGCCTGTGGGATCCCTTCCCTGTGGCTGTGAGCTGGGCCAAGTGACCCACTGCTGATGGACTGAAAGCAGCCAAAGTGATACCACATCCCTCTCAGATGAGATTATGCAGGACTGTGAGCTCTGTCTTTCTCTCACGCCCTCCCCTGGACTTGGTGCTCTCTCTCAAGCTGGCTATGTTTGGGAGATGTCCTGTCAAGAGGCCAAGGCAGCTAGGACACTAAGCCAGTCTCCGGGGAGTCCCAGAGCCACTAGGCCCAGCCACACAGAACCTGGCCGTCTTCCACAGACACTTAAAGAAATGGGTGCCACTTTAAACTGCTAGGTTTTGGGGTGATTTGTTACACAGCAATCGACTCATATCACTGGTTGTGTTATTTGCACTCACAAGAGTCTTAATTAGGCTAGGTGTGGCGGCTCAGGTCTGTAATCCTAGCAATTTGGAAGGCTAAGGTGAGAGGGAGGGTCAATGAGCCCAGAAGTTTGAAACAGCCTGCGCAACAGTCCAGACAAAAAAATTTAAAAAGTAGCCAGGTGTGGTGGGGTGTACCTGTTGTCCCAGTTACTCAGGAGGCAAAGACAGGAGGATCACATGGACCCAGGAATTTGTGGCTGTAGTGAGCTATGATAGTGCCACTGCACTCCAACCAGGCAAAAGAGTGAGACCTTGTCTCTTAAAAAATAATAATAATAATAAACATATTGGCACAGCAGGAGTCTTTAAAATTCTCATGTCTTCATCCCTAGGATAAGAGCACTGACGGGACCCTGTTCAGAAGGAAAATTATCTGGAGACTGCTGCGTTTGCATTGTTTGATGTCACTATAGAGGTAAGGGAGTCACCTCTTCACAGATGCTACTTAAAGAAAAAACTTTGTTATCCGGAGAAGCTTCTCCTTTGATGCTTGTCTTTCATTCTGGTGGAAAACTCATTACTGGGTTAGGAAAATGTTTGCCCATTTATATGCTATGTATAGTCACACACACACACACACACACACACACACACACACACACACATTTTAAAACATACATTTTAAAATGCATAGATGACAACTATGCATGGATGACAACTGTCTTTAGCATGGAACTCATACTTTACTAAGAAGAAAGTCCCATTGTTACCACTTGTGAGAAGTGTGAACAGCATTTCAATTTATTATCAATCAAATATTTTTTGAATGATACAGAAAAGTAAATTGCCTGAATTTTATTTCTTTTTAACTTTTAAATTTTATCTTATTTTATTTTTTTGAGTTGGAGTCTCACTCTGTTGCCTGGGTTAAAGTGCAATGGCAAGATCATGGCTCACCGCAGCCTCAACCTCCTGGGCTCAGGTGATCCTTTGGCCTCAGCCTCCTGGGTAGCTGGAACTACAGGTGCACAAAATAATGCCCAGGTAATTAAAAATTTTTTTTGTAGAGGTGAGGTCTTACTATGTTCTCAGGCTGGTCTTGAACTCCTGGGCTCCAGTGATCCTCCAGCCTTGGCCTCCCCAAGTGCTGAAATTACAGGCATGAGCCACTACACTTGGCCTAAATTACCTGAATTTTAGGTAGCCAAAACAGTTCAGCCATTAGAAACCTAACCTAGGTCAATGTCATCTTGCATTGCAAATTATGCAATGTACAACCCCCCAAAAAATTCCCCAAGGGGTCTGTGGATTGATGGACGAAATGCTCTTAGCAACAGTCTCTGTAGGGAGGTGAGTGGAGTCCATTTTTGGACTCCATTTTAGGTATCTGAGCCACCGAAGTACTATGGGACCAAACTTCAACGAAAGGGTCAGCCCAACGGGCCAGTGCTATCACAGAATCCTAAGGAAGGAATTTTATTTTACATTACTTGTGTGAATAGCCTTCAATTTTTCCCCAGGCCAAATGTGGAATTCTTATTTTATTTTAAATAGAAATGTAAGAAAGATCAAGTCAAATGAGCCAAGTTTTACTTTTTTAAAAAAGACATAATTTTAACTTTAGTCCTTACTTTTTTTACCACCACAGATGCTAACTTGCTTAAATTTTAACTAAATGACTTTCAATAATTTATTATGGGCTTAAAATATTGGATAATGTCCTTTAAGTGACAAAATCTCATTTAATTCACAGACGGAAAGAATTCCTAAGAGTCTACAATGTTGTTATACTTAGAAACGCTAATGGTTACACACATTTTTTATCCATATTGGAATGAGCATAGAAACAACTATACAGAAATAAGAAAACACAGACAATAATTCTCCTACAATCATTGACTTCATTTTCTTAAATTAGTAAAACCCAAACATGTCAAACTAGCAAGAGACACAGTTTTAACTGGTGGCCCCTTTGCCAAGTGTTTCGCAAAAGGTGGCATCCTGAGGCTCTCTCTGTCCATGAAGCACCATGAAAAACCTGGAGCATCCACAACGCATGTGATATATGTGTGCAAAGAGAGAGAGAAAGTTGCACAGAATGTGTACCCACCTGACATGCATACCCCCCTAACAGGCGTACCCACCTAATGTGTGTGTGCTCACCTCAGCACGCTTTTTCTATCAGTCCCTGAAAACTACCTTTCTTTGGGCATGTGCTCCCTTGTCTCTTTCTGCTGGGGGACTGGGCTTTTAAAGGCACTGGGGCTTGCCCACACTTGAACCCCAGTGCCTGCACACAGTGGGTGCTTAGTAAGTGACTGTGGAACTGAACTTCTAGTGTTTTTCAAACACAGATTTGGACACATCTTCTCAGAAAACAAACTACAACAAATGATTTCCTTGGTAGGAAGGAATGAAAACCAGTAGTACTAATTCTAGTATCATTGATATGAATTACAATTACTAATATTATTACTATTAATTACAGTATTTTATCAAAATGCTGTTGGAGACAAATAATACTTTAGAAGTAATTTTTGAAAATAGTAGGTTTCAATTTTAATATAATAGTTCTAGAAGTATAGGCAATCAAAAACTTCTCTCTCTCTCTGTTGCACTCTCTCTTTGTCTCTACACACATACACACACACACACATTTATATATATAAAATAATTTTTTTCATAGTTAAGAACTTGGGTTTTTGATTCAGAGAGCTGCAACTCCACTTCATTTACCATGTGACCTTGGACAAGTCATTTCACCTTCTAAAGCCTTAGTTTTCTCATCTGTAAAATAGAAATCATAATACTACCTTATTGATAGTGGTGCTCTAAGACTTCATTAGGTAAAACATATAAAGTACTTAGCTGATATTTCTTTTGGGATCAAGAATAGAGATACTGCACGCTTATCTAAACATTTTTCTTACATAAAATCACTTCATCAACCCAGAATTAGGACTTCTGGGACTCGATAAATAAGCATTTATCAGTAGCCCATTATCTTGAGTTATATTACAGTATAAAAATAGATTTTTGTTTCAATGACTAAAGCTTATATATAAAATTGAGCAAAAGCCATGAGTAGGAAAACTGAGTTTTAGAGAAAGAATCATGCTACTAAACTCTGCTCTGAAGACGGCTTTGTGCCCTCCCCACAAGAACACAAGGTGGAGGGGATGTAATCCACCCACCCCCACCCACACGGGACATGTGATGGGAGGAGAAGCAAAGTCTGGAACCTTCTTGTGCTTTGCTGAAGTGACCTGAATTCTCTAGAGAATCTGCTGCTCTTTTAATGAAATTGCCTAGTGGCAATCAGTGTCTTATACTAAGAGGGTCCCCACTCCCACCAGATTTTAAAATAACAATAGCGAGTTACCCACGTTAAAAATTAGCTGGGCGTGGTAGCGCTCGCCTGTAGTTCCAGCTACTTGGAAGGCTGAGGCGGAAGGATCGCCGGAGCCCAGCAGGTCGAGGCTGCGGTGGCTGGGAGCGGCCACTGCACTCCAGTCTGGGCGACAGAGTGAGACTCCAACTAAAAAAAAAAAGTGCTAACTTAAACTTACATAAAGATCTGTCAAAATAAACAGTTGTCCTGGGGAAGTGAGGCCTTCGAGGTGACCCCATAATCCCACAGTCAGCACCTGCGGAGTAAGCGTCTCTCTATCCGTGTCATTCTGTCATCACTCAAAACACTTCTATTAGAATCACTCTTGCCCTTAAAACGCAGAATAAACATCTAGCCTTCATTATCAAGTAAACTTCAGAGCTGTTCTGGACCCAGTCATTTGGAAGAGTGGCCAGTAAACAGGGATTCAGACTAAGGAAGGATGAGACTTGATGTTCTAAATGAAAAGTATTGGGGCCAGCAATGCTTGTAGGAAATGAAGCAGGAAAGGAATGGTGCAACCTCTGAGGGTCTAGCAGAGAACCAGTCATCCACTCCTGGGTTGCACAGCTCCTGAAAGAACCCACTGGCAGGTTTTCAAAGGGTACAGGGAAAAGATGTGTATGGCCGTGGCTATAGCACCCAGCTGCTCACCCCCACCCCAGTGTCTGAGGCTCTCCCTTGGGGGCTGACCTTCCAGCGTGGGAGCTCCTGCAGGTGCCAAGGAGGAGTCAGGGGAGTCATGTGAACCCTAGTAGGACCCCTGGGCCTGGTGCAGCATCCCAAATAAATCCCGCAGTGAAAGTACCCCACGGACTCAGATGACACTACTACACAGGGCCCTAGAGAAATGCCAAAGATTAATCTCTGCAAAATTATTTGACAAAAATTATTGACAAAAAAGCAATGCTAGAAATATTACCCAAATTATTTTCAAATTGTATTAAAAAAAAAAGAAAAAGAAAAAGAAAGACTGAGAAAGCCCTTTTGGGAAGATGGAGGTGTCCAGAAGTATTTTCTCTTGTTGATTTTCTGTTTTTAAAAATGCATAGCTTTTCAGGTTAGGCACTCACATTGTTCAAAATTTAAAACAAATTTTTTCTCCTGTTGATTTTCTAATAAAAGATGTATAATGAGTTTTTAAGAAGGTTATATATTCACATTGTTAAAAAACAATTACCTTTTTTCCTGTTGATTTTCTACTTTAGAAATATATATATAATTAGTTCTGCGGAAGGTTATGCACTCACATTGTTCAACAGCTTTTTGTTGTTGTTGTTGCTTTTTGTTTTTGAGTTGGAGTCTCACTCTGTCACTCAGACTGGAGTGCAGTGGCCGCTTCCGGCCACCACAGCCTCGACCTGCTGGGCTCCGGCGATCCTTCCGCCTCAGGCTTCCAAGTAGCTGAAACTACAGGCACGCGCTACCACGCCCGGCTGATTTTTGATTTATTGTAGAGATGAGGTCTCGCCAAATGGCCCAGGTCGGTCACAAACCCGCGGGCTTAGGCAATCCACTCACCTTGGCCTCCGAAAGCGCGAGATTACAGGCTGAGCCACCAAGCCCGGCTAACAGTTTTTAAAACTTATAAAAGGTCATATATAAACAGTCTCCTGTCTGTTTCCCTCTTGCCACTACTACCCATCATCCTCCAAACAGCTAAGCCCTGTTATTATTTTGTATCCTTCTAGATTTTTATGAATGTACAAACACATATGAATATATTCTTCTCACTATCATAACACTAAGATTTGCATCTTGTGTTTGTTTATTTATTTATTTATTTTAATAGTATGTCTTTGAGACTTTTCCAATTTTGTATGTAGTCTTCATTCTTTTCTGACTGCGTGGATGGCCAACCTCATTTAACTAGCTTCATGTCCATGGACATGGAGGTTGTTCTGTGTCTTGACTGTTGCAGACAACACCACACTGCATGTGCACCAGTGGCAGGTTACCTAGAGATGTTCGAAGTGGCACATCTTTCCAATTCTGATGGCTATTGCCACACCAGCCTCCTCCAGCAATGCACACGTGCCTGTTCCCTTAGTACTGCACCAGCAGAGTGTGTTATCAAATATTTGTATTTTTCTAGTCTTATGTGAAAAATGACATCTGAGTGAGAGAATCCGAACATCTTTTTCATGTTTAAAGATCACTATTATTTCTCTTTGTGTGTATGACTTGAATATTTATGTCATTTGTTCTCCCTCCACCCCCCTTTTTAAAATTAGGATATTAATCTTTTTCTTGTTGATTTCTGGGAGCTGTGGTACAAACTGCAATTTTGTTTCATTTTATCCATTGTCTTTTAGCTTTGCTTATGATGTGTTTGCTGTGAAGTTTGTTTTTCTAAGTCAAGTACATCAATCTTAACTTTCATGGTTCCTGCATTTTGAAGTATACTTAGAAAGCCCATTTCTATGCCAAGTTTATTAAAGAATTCTCATATTTTTTTCCAAGTATTTTTATGATTTAATTTTTTTTTCATTTAAATCTATTATTCATTTGGAATTTACCCTGGGGGACAGCATGAAGTATTGATCCAGTTTTGTAGATGACAATAATATTTTCCAACATCATTTATTGACTAGTCCATTCAAAATATACAATCTTCTCTTGTGTATTTGGGTCTATTTATGGACTTTCTATCATTTTGCATTGACTTATATGTCTATCATGTACTTTTATAATTCTGCTTTAGTTATTAAGGTTTTATAATTATTGAGGTTTTATATGCTAGGGTAATTTTCAATATATTTTGCTATATGATCTTAGGAATCACTTTGTCTCGTTAAAAATAATTTCCATCTGTTTATTAGAATGATGACATAATTTAGAGAGAGCTGACAACTTCACAATGTTGTTTATTTTCCTACAAACATGATACTGTTAATTTGATTTCTGATTTTTTTTTTTTTTGAGTCGGAGTCTCGCTTCGTTGCCCAGGCTGGAGTGCAGTGGCACGCTCACGGCCACCCTAGGGTCTCCTGCTGGGCTCAGACCTTCCAAGTAGCCAGAACTACAGGTGCACTCGATCACGTCCAATTAATTTTTTTTAAATGTATTTATTGTAGAGACAAGATCTCACCAAGGTGCTGGTCTCGAACCCCCGGGCTCAGGCAATCTTCTCACCTTGACCTCCCAAAGTGCTGGGATTACAGGCTTGACCCACCGCGCCCAGCGATTTCTGATTTTTTAAAGTAAGTTCTTACAAAATTTCAAGCTTATTTGAAGCCAAAACCTCAAAAACCTATATAAGTGACAAAAACCTATAAAAGTGATAGGAAATTGAAATATTTATTTGTATTATTTCTCCAATGAGTACATATTTTTTTAAACCAGAACTGTCATTAGTAATAAGTGAAAGGTTATTACTGATGCTAAATTATGTTGAATTTTGCTTGAAATAAAAACCTTAAAATTAGGTTTTTTTATTTTCCTGACTTGATTTTTCAATTAAAAAATACCCAGATATTTAAAAGGCTCTCTCTAGAAAGTTTCTTTCATTCCCACCATTGCTGCAAAATCTGGTGTGAGCAGAGTCCATTTGAACCACTTAGTGAGATTTGGACTATTTCTGCTTGGAAGGCCCAATTCTCCTCCTCATCACCATGTTGCAAAGTGTTGAAAAACATGCATTCACTTACAGAAAAATAAACATAGGTCAAATAGGCATACATTATTTGTATGAGAGGGAACCTCCCAAAAAAACAGAATTATCTTTTGGAGGGCGGGCCCTTGTAGTACAGGCTTCCTCTATCTAGGAACCCACTGGCAGCCGTGGACCAGCTAGTGTTGTTGTAAGAGGCTGCAGTCGGCTTCAGTGAAGTTTTTTGGAGATTCTTTTAATGCATTTGCCCATTTCATGATGGGTGATTTGCACGAACAACCTGCCCACTCAACTTGTGTATCAAGTAGTCCAACAGTTTTTGACCAAATACGGCATGATCCTGGTGCCCCACTCTCCCTGTTCACCTGGTCGCACCCGGAGCAACTTTTTCTTTTGTTTCTCCAGCTGAAAAAAGTCCTCAAAGGCAAACATTTTGCCGATGTGGAAGAGGTAAAACAGAAAACAGCAGAAGCACTAAAAAGCATCAAAATGGACGAGTTCAAAAACTGTGGGAAAAAGTCTCAGTCCTTTGAGGGTGACTGAAGGTTATACGTAGAAGAATAAATACACAATTTTTACTAAATAAATTCCTGGGTTTTGTGGTCCCCCCTTGTAAATGTAGACATCTGAGAAGACAAGGTGATTTGATGCCACCAGGTCAGCAGAACGCTAATGACATGAAGGGGACACTGAGCCCAGGGTCCGCATCTCATGGCTGGGGAGCAGGTCTGTTCATCCTACCTCAGGGTTCCCAGGAGTTACAAGATCTTGTACTTTGAACAGTTCTGTTGCGGTAAGAGGGGGAACTTAGTTCTGAGACAAATTCGAAAACACGTTTTTTAAAGGTGGTACACAGAACAGAGTATTCCATGTCATCTTGGGGGATATTTTTAATAACGTTGGATGGTTTTTAGAAGCTTCCTGAGTTACACCCTGACACGTGTGAGCATGACAAATACAAAGGCAAGGGACAGAGTTGTGGGAACATTCTGCATCTCTCAGTGGAGCTCTCGCTCACTTGCCATGAACTGAGGTTGGTCCCAGTGAAAACCTGCCTACTTTTCAGGGGTCCATACCATCAGTCTGGAGCCCAGAATATGGCAGACTGCCAGGTTTGCTTTGTTTTTCTCTGGAAGAGAGAAAGGACAGGCTGAGATGCCACAATCTGTCTCCTTCCGTTCTGTGAATATGGCTCCAAGGTCAAGGCCACTCTCCATGTGAAGAAAATATTAAAGGTTAGCAGGCCACGATGGATAACCTTATGAGTGGATGCCTGAGGACAGCTTCCACCAGTGATATTCTTTCACAAATGTGATAGATCATGAAATAGTGACATCTGAAGGGACTATCCCTAAAGGTAAACCTATCCAACTTTCTCAGACCCCAGTAGTCCCTGAGATGCTCAGGGCCTATGTGTTGGACTTAAAGTTTTTTTTTTCCTGCTTTCATGTTTTCTAATTATTTTTATCAAATCATGCTTGAAGTGGGCTGAAAAGGAGCTCTAAAACTCTTTGAGTATGTTATATTATTTTTTGCTCCTCTTCTATTTCATTCCATGCAAAATTATTTTGTACTTAGTTGCACATATTGGTTAAAATCAGTGCACTGAACCAGTGCCTGCACCAGTTTTGCCATTTTGCATATGAAGTTAAAATCTGACTCTAAAACAAAAGGAACAAATGTGATGCCATGACGCTTCTCTAGAAGTGATTTTTTTCCCTCAAGAGACTAAAGACATCTCCAGAATTGTTTCACGTTCTCATCTTACCATGTGCAGTTGATATAGGAAAAGTGCATTGGCACAAAGGCTTTTCATCTTAATTATGGTAAAATTGAGATTTAATGGATTCTTCTCACACTTTCTGACAGCCTAGAATTAAGAGCGATTTGTAGCTGGCCAGCCTCTCTCGCCTGCTTCCAGGCCATTCCCTGCAGCCACTGGAAAACCAAACATGTGACTCTCCTCTACAGTGGGGATCACTTAAAACTCACTTCCAACCCAATTCTTCCCAAACATGGAATTGGTGGCTCAGTGTATGCCAACATTAAAGAACGAACAAACATAGCTGCTGCTTTTTCCCTGGGATGTTGAATAGCAGTCTCCAGCTTCTGAGTATTCCACTCGATCTGTTACTTGCTATGTAGGATTTTAATTTATTTCTTTGCTTTTTTGGCAGTCATTTTCATCCACTTCTTCACTGTCAATTTCCAGGCTTCTTATGAATCTTGTTTCCCAAGTCAAGCTTCCTTCCTGGGAAGAGGCTTATTACATACAAAGGGGCAATTTATACTGCAGTGCATTGTATATATTTGCATATATATTATTTATTTATTAAACTTTTGGAATCGAGGTCTCACTCTTTCACCCAGGCTGGAGTGTAGTGGCACAGTCACAGTTCACGGCTGCCTCGACCTTCCAGGCTCAGGTGATCCTTCAGAGGCCTCAGCCTCTGACGTAACTGGGACTACAGGTACATGCCACCATGCCCAGCTAATTAATTTTTTTGAGTTTTGTTTTTGTTTTTGAGAGATGAGGTCTCACTATGTTGCCTCATCTGGTCTTGAACTCCTGAGCTCAAATGATCCTCCTACCTCAGCCTCCCAGAGTGCTGAGATTACAGGTATGTGCCCGGCCCCTTTTTCTATATATTTTTTTAACAGCAAAATGATAGTATTTGTGTATTCCCATCAGTGTAGAGATGATAATGATACTAACAATAAGTGATTACAGTGACTATCATCATCACCATAACTGACATTTTATGAACACTGCTGGGCACTGGGTGCCTCTCTAGACTCAGGTCCACCGTGGGCAGGTGTGTTGACACATCACTTGGCTCCTCTTGGACCTTGGCTTCCAGAGGGTGTTTACTGGCATTCTCAGAGCAGCCTACTTTAGGAAAATGAATTTTAATTATTCTTTCCTTTATTTTGAATTGTGAAATTGAACTCAAAAAGTGCATAGTTTCATATGAATTATTTTTGTTTTCTACCCCTTGGCCACATCCTGGATTAGAAGAACAAGTGAGTTTTGTCTTTTCAGGACGCATAGTTAACATGAAACATTTATTTTGACCTTGGCATTGTTTTCTTCTCTCTTTCCTCTGTCTCTAGTTCCTCTTTTTCTTTCTGCCTCCCTCCCATTTTTCTACAAACAGCTATAATTCAATTTAACTACCATACGTTAAAAGTGAAAGAAAACCTCAAGGCCCGAGTGAACTAATCCCATTTCTTAGTTCATATAGATGTTAGTGACTTGAACCAGATTTTCTGATTTCCTTCAGCCTGCTCTTTATAAGACACCAGGTACTAGGTTTTCAATACATATTTATATTAAATGCATGAATATATAACTTGTGTGCCCTAAGCATTTTTGTTGGATGCATTTGAAAGAATAAAACACAGAGACCTGTGTTCCAGAGTGGACAAAATGTGTGGCTAGCCTTTAGTGAGCGCCGACATTGCACCTGGTATTTTGCAGACATCATCTTACCTCATCCTTTGATGGAAGCACTCTTATTTTCATTTTAAAGATGAGAAACCAAGTTCATAAAACTTAAGTGAGTTTTCCCAGGTCCCACAGCTGATAAGTGGCAAGGAGTGGATTCAAGGCGTGGGTTAGGGACTTACAGTAGTTGCAGCTGCTTCAAAGCCTCTTCCTGGTCGGTCTCTAAAAAGAGCTACACGCAAGCTAGAACACATGATTAAAGATGCAGGAAGGTCATGTGAGATGAAACCACATCTTCTACTGTCAGTAGAGAATTAAAATGCTACAGAAATACAAGCACACAGATGATTGTGACCTTGGGATGTGAAGGTGACTATATGTTGATGTATGTTGACAAAGGACCCCTTCCGGCTGCTTTTCTTGCCTGAACAGCCTTCATTAACCAGCCCAGCATCCCTGTGATGCCATCACCTGCAAGAGCTCTATTGGGTCCATCAGATGTCTGCAAAGGACATTTTTCAATTTCCCTTCAGTTTCCCTTAATAGAGAAGCCCAGCTTTTTCTTTAAATTTAAAATGATCAGTGTGAAGTGAAGGCATTGCATCACAAAGAGATGTTTTAAAAAAGATTCAAAAAGCAGGTTGAGTTATTATAATTACAGTTCTAGTTAAACGAGAAAAATACAAAAAGCTTAATGTTTTGATGTAAATAATTAGCATGAATTACAAATCTACTTTTAGCTGAATATTTATCATATATGCTATTATTAATAGCGAAACATCACTTTTCAGAGAACAATGAGATGTAAATTAGAATGCCAATATTTAAAAACTACATCCCTGGGTGTGGCTGGAACTACCTTCTTTTTTTTTTTTAAATTAATCATAAGACTGACATATGACATATGTTCCAACACTTCTACTCTAATAATTTTTCTTTATCTGTAACCTGTTTCTTTATAAAAAAAATACATAATTGAATATATATGAACAGTTTGTTAGCTAAATCCTTGTCAGGTCTGCTGCACTAATGGTCAAGGAATTTTTTTTTTTTTCGTTAATCAGTATTTTTTATTATGGTTTTGTGGGGTACAGTTAAGGGTTAGGTGTACAATTACGTTTCATTCAGGCACCCTGTTGATAAGAGGTGTTTTCCCATCCCCCGACAGATATTTGCTACTGTTAATCCCATCCCCTTCCCCCTCATAGTTTCCCAGTACCGTCAGTCATTTTCTTATAGTATTGCATTGGATGTTCAAGGTCCATTATATGAGTGAGAACATGTGATATTCGGATCTTTGTTTCTGTGAGAGGTCACTCAGTATTATAGACTCTAGTTCCATCCAGGTTGCTGCGAAATTCATGATTTTGTTCTTTTTTATGGCTGCATAGTATTCCATAGTGTAGATGTACCACATTTTTTAATCCAGTCCTCTTTTGATGGGCAGCATTTTGATGGGTTGTTTCCAGGTTCTTGCTATTGTGAACAACGCTGTGATAAACATACGTGTGCAGGTATCTTTTTTATAGAGTGATTTGTGTTCTTCAGGGTATATTCCCAGTAGGGAGATTGCAGGGTCATATGGAAGGTCAATTTTTAGAGCTTTTAGGAATCGCCACACTGCTTTCCACAGAGGTTGCACTAGTTTACACTCCCACCAATAGTGTAGAAGTGTTCCCTTTTCACCACACCCTCTCCAGCAGCTGTTATTTTTTGAGTTGTTGATAATTGCCATTCTGACTGGAGTTAGGTGGTATCTCAGTGTGGTTTTGATTTGCATCTCCCTGATGATTAGTGAGGTTGAGCATTTCTTCATGTGTTTGTTGGCTGCTCGAATGTCTTCTTTCGTGAAGTGTCTGTTCATATCTTTTGCCCATTTGATAATGGGGTTGTTTGTTTTCTTCTTTTCAGCACGTTTCAGTTCCTTGTAGATCCAGGATGTTAAGCCTTTGTCAAACCTAGAGTTGGCAAATACTTTTTCCAGTCTGTAGGCTGTCTCCCTGCTCTCTTGATGATCTCTTTGGCCTTGCAGAAGCTTGTCAGTTTAATAAGGTCCCACTTGTCTATCTTCTCTTAAGACCTGTGGGTTTCGGGTTTCGTACAGGAATTGGATGCCAGTTCCGATTTCCATGAGAGTATTTCCTTCATTTTCTAAGGTTCTTATGGTTTGAGGTTTACATTAGGTCTCTGATCCATTTGGAGTTACCTTGTGCATGGGATAGATAGGGGTCCTGTTTCAATCTCTGCATGTGGTCAGCCAATTTTCCCAGCACCACTTACTGAATAGGTTCTCCTCTCCCCATTGGTAGGTGGTGGGGGCTTTGTCATGGATGAGTTGGTTGAGAAATGAAGTTTTGCTTCTGGAATCTCAATTCTGTTCCATTGATCTATATGCCTGTTCCTGTACCAATACCAAGCTGTTTTGATGATTGTAGCTTTATAGTAAAGTTTGAAGTCTGGTATTGTGATACCACCTGCTTTGTTTTTTTTGCTGAGGATTGTTCTGGTTATTTTTGGACATTTGTGTTTCCATATGAATCCTGTGTTGTTTTTTCTAGCTCTGAGAAGAATGTTGTTGGTAATTTAATGAGTATTGCATTGAATTTGTAGATTGCCTTAGGTAAGATGGACATCTTCACAATGTTAATTCTTCCGATCCATGAGCATGGGATATTTTTCCACTTGTTCGTGTCAGCTTTGATTTCTTTGAGCAGTGTTTTGTAATTTTCATTGTAAAGGTCTTTCACGTCTCTGGTTAGGAAGATGCCAAGGTATTTCATTTTTTTTGTGGCTATTGTGAATGGAACTGTGTTTTTTATTTGGGTTTCTGTTTGTTTATTATTGGTGTAGAGAAATGCGATTGTCTTTTGTATATTTATTTTGTATCCTGAGACTTTGCCAAAGGCTTTTATCAATGTAAGGAGGCCTTTGACAGATTCTCTTGGGTTTTCAAGGTACACCATCATATCATCTGCATAGAGAGATAACTTGACTTCCTCTTTTCCTATTTGGATACCTCTGATTGCCTCCTCTTCTCTGATTGCTTTAGCCAGGACTTCCAATACTATGTTGAACAAGAGGGGAGAGAGTGGGCATCCTTGTCTTGTTCCAGTTTTCAGGGGAAGTGGTTCCAATTATTGTCCATTTAGGAGTATGCTGGCTGTGGGTTTCTTGTAGATGGCTTTTACTGTTTTGAGGTATGTTCCCCGTATGCCTAGATGTTCAAGGATTTTTACCAAGAAGGGGTCCTGGATTTTACCAAAACTTTTTCTGCGTCTAATGATATAATCATGTGGTTTTTGTTTTGACATCTGTTGATGTATTTAATTACATTTATGGTTTTCGAATGTTGAACCAGCCTTGCATCCCAGGAATGAAGCCTACTTGGTCATGATAGATGATTTTTGAGATGTATTGCTGAATTCGGTTTGCTTGGATCTTGTTGAGAATTTTAGCATCTATGTTCATCAAAGATATTGGCCTATAGTGCTCTTTCTTTGTTGGATCTTTACCTGGCTTGGGTATCAATGTGATGTTGGCTTCGTAAAATGATTTGGGGAGAGTTCCATCTTTTTCAATCACCTGGAATACCTTCAGAGGATTGGTATCAGCTCCTCCTTAAATGTCTTGTAGGATTCTGCTGGAAAGCCATCTGGACCAGGGCTTTTTTTTGTAGGAAGTTTTCTTACTACATAGTCGATTTCCTTGATTGTTATTGGTCTATTTAGGGTCTCAAATTCTTCTTGTTCCAATCTAGGTAGGTTGTGTGATGTCAGAAAGTCCTCCATTTCCTTAAGGTTTTCAAGTTTGTTTCCATACAAGTGTACGTAGTAGTCTCTAATGATCTTTTGTATTTCTTCAGGGTCAGATGTGACTTCATCTTTTGTGTTTCTGATTGTGCTTATTTGATTTTTTTCTCGTTTTTTCTTGGTCCATCTAGCGAGGGGACCATCGATCTTGTTTATCCTTTTGAAGAACCAGCTGTTTGTTTCATTGATTATTTGTATTATCTTTTTGTCTTCTATGTCCTGGATTTGGGCTTTTATTTTGGTGATCTGGATTCTTCTGCTGAATTTAGGGTTTTTGTGGTCTTGCTTTTCCAGCTTCTTTAGGTGGCTTGTTAAGTTGTTAATTTGTGTTCCTTCCATTTTCTTCATGTGTGTTTGTAGGGATATAAATTCCCCTCTTACTACAGCTTTCAAGACATCCCAGAGATATTGGTAAGATGTTTCTTTTTGTTGTTGTTGTTGT
>NW_007260848.1:0-9861 GCF_000164805.1 Carlito syrichta
TCAGCGAGTTAGTCAGATGGCTAGCTGCTGGCTGCTGGGTAGCTAGCTAGTTAAGTCAGCAGGCTAGACAGTGAACAAACTAGTTAAGTAACCTGGTTAAGTCAGCTCACTAGAAAGCTGGTGAGCTAGGTAGCTAAGTAGGTATGTCAGCTCACAAACCATCGGGCTATGAGGGTAGCTAGCTAGTTAAGTCAGCTGTCTATCCTGCTGGCTAGTTATGTAGCTAGGAAATTAGGTCAGCCTGCTAACCAGCTGGCTAGCTTGTTAAGTCACCTAGTTAAGTCAGCTGGCAAGACAGCTGGTTAGCTAGATAGCTAGAGAGTCAAGTCAGCTGTCTAGCCTGCTGCCTAGCTATTTAAGTCACCTAGTTAAGTCAGTTGGTTAGCTAGGTATCTAGCTAGTTAAGTCAGTTAGTTTAGTCAGCTGGCTAGCCAGCTACCTATCAGGGTAGCTAGGAAATCAGCTGGCTAGAAAGCTGGCTAGCTAGTTAAGTCACATAGTTAAGTCAGCTCACTGGTCAGCAGGTTAGCTAGTTAGGTAGTTAGGTCCGTTGTCAAGCCAGAGGACTTTGTAGGTAGGTAGCTGGTTAAGTGTGCTGGCAAGCCATCAGGCTATCTAGTTATGTCAGATTGTTAAGTCAGCTGGCTATCAAGCTGTGTAGCAAGATAGGTAGCTAGTTAACTCTGCTAGCTAGCCAGCTGGCTACTTAGTTAAGTCAGGTAGTTAAGTTTCTGGCTAGGCTGCTGCCTATCTAGGTAGCTAGTCAGTTAATTCAGGTGGCTAGCCAGCTGGCCAGCTAATAAAGTCAGCTAGTTTAGTCAGCTGGCTAAAGACCTGGCTAGCTTGTTAAGTCAGCTGGTGAAGTAAGTTGTCTTGCCAGCTGGCTAGCTAGTTAAAAAACTGGTTACATCAGATGGGTAGCCAGCTGGCTCACTAGATATTTCAGCTAGTAAAGTCAGCTGTTTAGCTAGGTAGCTCAACAATTAAGTCAGCTGGCTAGACAGCTGGGTAACTAGTTAAGCCAGATAGTTAAGAGGGCAGGCAAACCAGCTTGCTAGCTAGGTAGCTAGCTAGTTATGACAGCTGCCTAGCCAGCTCACTACCTAGTTACGTCACCTAGTTAAGTCAGGTGAGAAAGCAGCTGACTAGCTAGATAGTTTGCTAGTTAAGTAAGCAGGTAAACAACTGTCTAGCTAGATAAGTCACCTGGTTAATTCAGCTTGATAGCCAGCTGGCTAGCTATGTAGCATGCTAGTTAATTCAACTGACTAGAAAGCAGGTCAGCTAATTAATAGAGCTAGTTAAGTCAGCTGGCTTGCAAGCTTGCTGGCTAGGTTGTGATCTATTTACGTCTATTGGCTAGCCAGCTGGCTAGGTAATTATGTCACCTAGTTAAGTCAACTTGCTATCCAGATAGCTAGAGAGGTACAAAACTAGTTATGTCAGATGCCTAGCCGTCTGGATATCTAGTTAAGTCAGCTAGTTTTGTCACCTGGCTGGCCAGCTGACTAGCTCGCTAATCAACTTCTTTAGTCAACTGGCTAACCAGCTGACTAGCTAGTTAAGTCACCTCTTTATGTCAGTTGGCTAGCCAGCTCGCTAGCTAGTTACAAAGCTTGTTAAGTCACATGGCTCGATAGCTGGCTAGCTAGTTATTTCAGCTAGTAAAGTCAGCTGACTGGCTAGATAGATAGCCAGTTAAATCAGGTAGTTATGTCAACTAGCCAGCTACTTAAGTCAGGTAGTTAAGTGAGCTAGCTAGTTAGACAGCTAGCTATCTAGCTAGCTAGATATTTCAGCGAGTAAGTCAGCTGGCTACCTGAGTAGTTAGCTAGTTAAGTCAGCTAGTTAAGTCAGCTTGCTAGCTAGTTAAGTCAGCTAGTTAAGTCAGCTCTCTATCCAGCTGCCTTGCTGGGTTGCTAGCTTGTTAATTCAGATGGCTACCCAGCTGGCTAGCTAGTTAATTCACCTAGTTATGTCAGTTAGCTTGTCAGCTGGTTAGCTAGGTAGCTAGGTAGTTAAGTCAGCTGGCAAGCCAGTGGGATATGTAGGTAACTAGCTATTTTTGTCAGCTGGTGAGCCACCTTGCTAGCTCGTCATGTCAGCTAGTTAAGTCAGCTGGCTATTCAGCTTTCTCTCTAGTTATTTCAGCTAATTGAATCAGCTGGCTAGCCAGCCAGCTAACTGGTTAAGTCAGCTAGTAAATTCAATTGTTAAGTCAACTGTCTAGCTAGGTAGCTCGCTAGTTACATCAGCTGCCTAGCCAGCTGGATAGCTTTTTAAGTCAGGCAGTTAACTCAGCGGACTTACCACCTGACTAGGTAGCTAGGAAATTAATCCTGCTGTCTACCTAGTTAATTCAGTGATTTAAGTGAGCTGGCTAGCCAGCTGGGTAACTAGGAGGCTAGCTAGTTTAGCCAGGCGGCTAGCTGGATTGCTATATAGTTAAGTCAACTAGCTAAATCAACTTGTTAGCCAACAGGCTAGCTAGATGCCTGGCAAGTTATGCTGACTGGTTAGCAGGCTGGACAATTAGGTAGCCCGCTAGATAAGCCAGCTGGCTAGCTGGCTGACCAGCAGAGTGGCTGTCTAGTGAAGCCAGCTGGCTATCCGGCCATCCAGGCAGCTGGATGGCTATTTAAGTTGACTGGCTAGCCAGTTGGTCAGCCCACTAGCTATCTAGTCAGCTGCCTAGCCAGCCAGCCAGCCACCTATCTAGTTAGTTAAGCCAGATGTCTAGCCAGGTAGACAACCAGTTAACTAGCTAGTTATGTCAGCTGGCTAGCCAGCTATCCACCCTGTTGCTAGTCTATTAGTTAAGTCAACTAGCTAGCCAGCTAGCTTTCAAGTGAGCTATCAAGTCAGCTAACATTCAGCTAGCTAGTGAAGTCAGCTAGCAGGTCAGCTTGCTAGTCTGCTAGGTAGTTAAGTCAGCTAGCTAGTCAGCTAGCATGTCAGCTAGATAGTTAAGTCAGTTAGCCAGCTAACTAGCCAGATAGCTAGCTAGTGAAGTCAGCAAGTTAGAGGGTTACATGGCTTGTTTGCTAGCTAGTTATGTCAGCTAGTTAGCTAGCTAGTCAGCTAGCTAGTCAGCTAGCTACTTAAGTCAGCTAGCAAATCAGCTAGTTACTTAGATAACTAGTCGACTAGAAACTCAGCTATCTGGTCAGATAACTAGTGGACTTGCTCACTTTCCATCACGTCAGCTAATTAGTTGGCTCGCTCGGCTGCAAACTGGTCAGCAAACTAGTCGGCTTGCTTGTTAGCCAACAGGTCAACTAAATAGCTCACTCACAGGCCAACAAGTCACCTAACTAGTTGGCTTTCTCAACAGCTGACTAGATAAGTCAACTCACCAGTCGGCTTGCAAGCCGGTCGAGTAGTTAAGGCAGCTCACATGTCGGGTCACTCAATGGCACACTAGTTAAGTCAGCTCACCAGTCAATTCATTCGATGGCTGAAAAGTTAACTCTTCTGACCATTGGCTCACTCACTAGACGACAAAAGTCAGCTAACCAGTCAGCTCACTCACTGGCTGACTAGTTAAATCAGTTGAACAGTCAGCTCACTCGCCAGTCAAATAGTTAAGTCTGCTGGCCAGTCAGGTCACTCATCGGCCAATTAGTTAAGCCAGCTAATCTGTGCGCTAACTCGCTGGACTACTAGTTAAGGAAGCTAACCGGTCAGCCGACTAGCCGGTCAACTATTTAAGTCTGCTAACCAATCAACCGACTATTCAGCCAACTTGTCAGCTGAAAAGTTAGGTCAGCTAAATTGTGGGCCAACCAGTTAGGTTAGTTAACTAGTCGACCAACTAGTTGGTGATCTAGTTAGGTCAGAACACTAACCAGACAAATAGTTAACCGAGCAAACTTGTGGGCTACCTCGTCAGTCAACTAATTAACCCAGTTAACTAGTCGGACAATTAGTTGACCAACTTGTAATGCCAGCGAACAAGTCAGCCGAGTAGTCAGCCAACATGTTAAACTAGATAAGTAGTAGGCAAAATCGTCAGCCAACAAGTTAAGTGACCTAGCTAACTCGTTACCCAACTAATTAAAACAGTTAGTAAACTCATTTACCAAATAGTTAAAACATTTAGCTAACTCATTAACCAACTCATTAAGTCAGGTAGCTATCTCGTTAGCCAACGAATTAAGTCAGCTAGCTAAGTCAGCTAGCTAATTAACTATCTAGCAAAGTCACCAAGTTAAGACAGCTAGCTCACTAGTTAGCTAACTATTTAAGTCAGCAACTTAAGTCTGCAACCTAATTAGTTAGCTAACTATTTAACTCAGCTAATTATTCATTCAGCTAAATATTTAGCTATTAATTCAGGTAGTTAAGTCGCTGGCTAACTAGTTATGTCAGCCAGTTAAGTCAGCTAGCTAAGTAGTTAAGTCAGCTAGCTAAGTCAGCTAGTTAAGTCAGCTTTCTAATTTAGCATTGTAGTTAGCTGGCTAGTTACATCAGCCAGATAGCTACCTGGCTAGCTAGTAATGTCAGTGAGTTAAATCACCTGGGTATCCAACTGGGTAGCTGGTTAAGTCAGCTAATTTAGTCAGCTGTCTAGCCAGCTGGCTAGGTAGGTAGCTAGTTAGATAAGTCAGGTGCTAGGCAGCAGGTAGATGGCCATCTAGTTAAACTGGCTGGCTAACCGACTGACCAACATGTTGGCAGGCTAGTTAAGCCAGCTGGCTATCCGACTGTCCAGCCAGGGGACTGGCTATTTAAGTTGGCTGGTTAGACTGCTGGCCAACCCACTAGCTAGCTAGCTGGATGCCTAGCCAGCTAGCCAGCCAGGTAGCTAGCTAGTTAAGCCAGCTACCTAGGCATCTAGTCTACCAGGTAACTACCTAATTAAGTCAGCTGGCTAGACAGGTAGCCAGCCAACTACCTCCTCAGCTAGTTAAGTCAGCTAGCTAGCCAGCTAGCTACTTAATTCAGCTAGCTAGTTTGCTAGATAGTCAGTTAGCTGGTTAAGTTAGCTGGCTAACCATCAGGCTATCTAGTTATGTCAGCTAGTTAAGTCAGCTGGCTATTCAGCTGTCTAGGTATGTAGAGAGCTAGTTAAGTGTGTTGGCTAGCCAGCTGGCTACTTAGTTAAGTCAGCCAGTTAAGTCAGTTGTCATGGCTGCTGGCAAGCTAGATATCTAGGCAATTAAGTCACCTGGTTAGCCAGCTGGCCAGTAGTTAATTCAGCCAGTTTAGTCAGCTGGCTATCCAGTTGAGTAGCTAGTTAAGTCAGCTGGCAACCAGCAGGCTAGAAATTTAAGTCAGCTAGTTAAGTCACCTGGCAACCAGCATACTAGCTAGTAAAGTCAGCACTTTAAGACAATTGGCTATCCAGCTGGTTATCTAGTTAAAAACTAGTTAAGTCAGATGGCTAGCCATCTGCCTGGAGGTAGTAAGCTATTATGTCAGTATGTAGCTAGTTAATTCAACTGGCCAGCTAGGAAGCTAGCTATATAAGTAAGCTAGTTATGTCAGGTATGTAGCTAGTTAATTCATCTAGTTTATTCAGCTGGCTAGCTAGATATCTAGGTAGGTAGCTAGTTAGTTAAGTCAACTGGCTAGCCATCTGGCTAGCTGGTTAAGTCAGCTAGTTAATTCAGCTGGCCAGCCAGCTGGCTAGCTAGTTTAGTCAGCTAGATAAGTCAACTGGCTAGCTAGTTGAGTCAGTTAGCTAAGTCAGCTGGCAAACAAGATGCCTGGCAGGTTAGCTAGCTAGTAAGTCAGCCAGCTAGCTAGCTGACTAGCAAGTTACATCACCTATTTAAGTCAGCTCGCTGGCTAGCTGTTTAGCTAGGTAGTGAGGTAGTTAAATCAGCTGGCAAACCAGCAGGAAATGTAGGTAGGTAGCTAGTTAAGTCACCTGGCTAGCCATCAGTGTATATAGTTATGTCTGATAGTTAATTCAGGTGGCTATATAGCTGTTGAGGTATGTAACTAGCTAGGTAAGTCTGCTGGCCAACTAGTTAAGTCAGCTGGCCAGCTAGTTAAGTCAGCTCATAAAGTCAGCTTTCTAGACAGCTGGGTATCTAGCTAACAAGCTTGTTACAATGGATGTGTAGCCATCTGGGTCGCTAGTTATTTCAACTAGGTAAGTCAGCTGGGTAGCTAGGCAGCTAGCTAGTCAAGTCAGCTTGATATGTCAGCTAGCTAGCTAGTTAAGTCAGCTAGTTAAGTCAGTTAGCTATATGATAGCTAGCTAAGTAGCTAGCAAGATGAATCAGTTAGTTGAGTCAGCTCGCTTGCAAGGTAGCTAGCTAGTTAAGTCAGCTATTTAAGTCAACTGGGTAGCTAGTTAAGACTGTTACTCAAGTCTGTTGGAGAGCCAGGTGCCAAGCAGGATAGCTAGCTTTAAGTCAGCTGGCTACCCACCCTGCTAGCTAGTTAAGTCACATCCTTAATACAGCTCGCTGGCCAGCAGGGTTGCTAGGTAGTTAGGTAGATAAGACAACTTGTCAGCAAGCAAGCTATATAGGTAGCTAGTTAAGTCAGCTGGCTAGTCATCCGGTGTCTAGTTATGTTAGTTAGTTTAGTCACCTAGAGATACAGCTGTCTAGCTAGGTAGCTAGCTAGTTAAGTCTGCTGGCTAGCCAGTTGTCTCCTTTGTGAAGTCAGCTAGTTAAGTTAGCTGGCTATCCTGCTGGCTGGATACGTAGCTGGAAATTAAGTCATCTGGCTAACCAGCTGGCTAGCTAGGCAGCTAGCTTATTATGTCAGCTCTCTAGTCAGCTTGCTAGCTGGTTAAGTCACCTAGTTCACTCATCTGACTAGCCAGCTGGCTAGCTAGGTAGCTTGCTATTTAAGTCAGCTGGATACACAGCTGGCTAACTAGAAAAGTCACCTGGTTAATTCAGCTGGATAGCCAGTTGACTAGCTATGCAGCAAGCAAATTAATTTAACAGGATAGATAGCAGGACAGCTAGTTCAGACAGCTAGTTAAGACAGGTGGCTAGCCAGCTCTCTAACTAGTTAATGACATAGTTAAGTCTGTTGCCTAGCCAGCTGGCTAACCAACTAAGTCAGCTAGTTGTCACTTGCTATCCAGGTGGCTAGAGAGGTAGAGAGCTACTTAAGTCAGTTGGCTAACCAGCTTGCTAACTAGATATCTAGCTAGTTTTGTCAGCTCTCCAGCCAGATGGCTAGCTAGTTTAATAACCAAGTTAAGTCAGCTGACTAGGCATCTGGCTTCCTAGGTGGCCTGCTAGTTAAGTCAGCTGGCTAGACAGCTGGCTGGCAAGTTAAGTCACCTAGTTAATTCAGCTGGATAGCCAGCTGGCTAGTTATGTAGCAAGCTAGTTAATTCAACTGGCTGGAAAGCAGGTCAGCTAGTTAAGACAGCTAGTTAAGTCTGCTTGGTAGCCAGCTGGCTGGCTAGTTAGTGACCTACTTAAGTCAGTTGGCTAACCAGCTGGCTAGCTAATTAAGTCAACTAGTTAAGACAGCTGGCTATCCAAGTGGCTATAGAGGTAGAGCGCAAGTTAAGTCAGCTGGTTATCCAATTGGATATCTATTTAAGTCAGCTAGTTTAGACACCTGGCTGGTGAGCTGCCTAGCTCATTACTCAACTAGTTAACTCAGATTGCTAGCCAGTTGGATAACTAGTTATGTCAACTCAAGTCAGTTGGCTATCCATCTCTCTAGCTAGTTAAAAAGCTAATAAATTCAGTAGGCTAGAGAGCAGACTAGCTAGTTATTTCAGCTAGCTTAATCAGCTGACTATCTAGGTAACTAGCTAGTTAAGTCAGCAAGTTATGTCAGTTAGCTAGCTTGTAAAGTCAGCTAGTTAACTTGGCTTTCTAGCAAGATATCTAGCTAGGTATCTAGCTAGTTATTTCAACAAGTAAATTCAGCAGGCTAGCTAGGTAGCTAGGTAGCAGATGGCCAGTCTGCTAGCTAGCTACCTGTTTGTCTAGCCAACTAGCCAGCCAGGTAGGTAACTAGTTAATACAGTTGGCTAGCCTTTAGCCAACCAAGTAGCTAGGTAGTTAAGTCAGCTGGCTAGCCAGCTCAGCAGCCAACTAGCTAGTCAGCTAGTTAAGTCAGCTATATAGTCAGCTAGCTAGTTAAGTGAGCTAACAACTCAGCTAACTATTCAGGTACCTAGTTAAGATAGCCAGTTAGTCAGGTTCCTAGTCTGCTAGACAGTTAAGTAAGCTAGCAAATCAGCTGGTTACTTAGCTAACTTGTAGGTTAGCAACTCGGCTAGGTGTTGAGCTAACTAGTGGGTTTCCTCACTTTCCATCAGGTCTGATAACTAGTAGCCTCGTTCGCCTGCCTACCGGTCAGCAAACTAGTTGCCTCGCATGCCAGCCAACAGGTCAACTAACTTGTCAGCTTGCTCACAGGCCAACAGGTCTGCTAAGTAGTCAGCTTGCTCACCAGCCGACTAGTTAAGCCAGCCCACTGGTCGGCTCCCTACCCAGCCGATTAGTTATGGCAGCAAATGAGTCGGTTCACTTGCCAGCATACCAATTAATTCGCTGACCAGTCGGCTCTCTCACTTTCCAACTAGTTAAGGGAGCTCACCTGTCTGCTCACTCACTGGTTGACTAGTTAAGTCAGCAAAGTTTTCAGCCTACTAACCAGCCAACTAGTTAAGTCAGCTAACCAATCGGCAGACTAGTGGACCAACTTCTCAGTCAGCAAATTAGGTCAACTAAATAGATGGCCGACTACTTAGGTCAGCTAACTAGTCGGCCAACCAGTCAGCTGACAAATTAGGTGAGCAAACTACCAAGCCAAATACTTACACGAACTATGGGGCCAACCAGTCAGTCAACTATTTAAGCAAGCTAAATAGTCGGCCGATTAGTCAGCCAACTTATTAAGCTAGTTAACAAGTTGGACGAGTAGCCAGCCAATGTGTTAAACCAGCTAGCTAGTCGGCCAACTCATCAGCCAACAAGTTAAGTCACATATCTAACTCGTTAACCAACTAGTTAAATCAGCAAGCTAGCTCGTTTAATAACTAGTTAAAACAGTTAGCTAACTCATTAACCAACTCGTTAATTCAGCTTGTTATCTCGTTAGCCAACTAGTTAAGTAGGCTAGCTAAGTGAGCTAGCTAACTAGCTAGCTAGCTAAGTAAGCTAAGTCACCTAGCTCACTGGTTATCTAATTATTTAAGTCAGTTACTTAAGTCTGCAACCTAAATAGTTAGCAAATTAATTAAGTCACCTCGTTATTCAGCTAGTTAAATAGTTAGCTAACTATTTAATTCACGCAGTTAATTCAGCTAGCTAACTATTTAAGTCAGTCAATTAAGTCTGCTAGCTAAGTAGTTAACTCAGCTTGCTAAGTCACTAGTTAAGTCAGCTTCTTATTTAGTCAGCTTTTTAAGACAGCTATCTGGCTAGTTAGCTAAAGGTTTAAGTCAGCAGGTTGCATCAGGTCGTTACCTAGTTAACTAACAGGTTAAGTCAGCTGGTTGAGTCAGCTAGCTAGCTACTTAGCAAACGGGTTGTGTCAGCTATTTGAGTAGGCTAGCTAGCAAGCTAGCTAACAAGTTAAGTCAGCTGGATGGTCAGCTAGCTGGCTAGGTAGCTAGATTGTTAGCTAACGTGTTAAGTCAGCTGGATGAGTCTGCTAGCCAGCTCATTAGCTAACGAGATAAGTCAGGTGATTAAATCACCTAGCTAACACGTTAGATAATGATTAGGCTAACTAGTTATCTAGCTGGTTATGTCAGCTAGCTAGCAAGGCTGCTTACTATTTAACTCAGCTTGTTGACAGGGTAGCTATCTACTTAGCTAACTAATTAAGCCAGTTGACTAACTAGAGAGATAGCTAGTTATCTAACTATGTAAGTCAGCTGGCTAGCTAGGTAGCTGCTAGTTAAGTCAGCTTCTT
>NW_007260849.1:0-663 GCF_000164805.1 Carlito syrichta
CAGGTAGCTAGCTTGATATGTGAGCTTGCTAGCCAGAAGGCTAACTATTCAAGTCAGATATTTCAGTCAGCTGGCTAGCCTGCAGACTATGTAGGAATCTAGCTAGTTAAGGGTGCTGGCTTGCCAGCTTGCTATCTTAGGTCAGCTGGGTAAGTCAGTTGACTAGCCAGCTGGTTAGAGAGGTAGCCAGCTAGTTATGTCACCTGGCTAGCCAGCTGACTAGCTGGTTAAGTCAGCTAGTTATGTCAGCTGGCAACCTGCTGCCTAGCTAGTTAAGTCAGCTTGTTAAGTGTGTTGGCTATCCAGTTGGTTAACTAGTTAAAAAGCTAGTTTAGTCTGATGGCTAGTTAAGTCAACTGGTTACCTAGGAATCTAGCTATATAAGTCAGTTAGCTATGTCAGCTAGATAGCTCGCTAAGTCAGCTAGTTAAACCAGCTGGTGAGCTAGGCATCAAGCTGGTTAAGTCAGCTAGTTAAATTAGTTTGCTAGCTAGTTATTAGGAAGTTAAGTCAGCTGTCTAGTCAACTGGCTAGCTGGTTACGTCAGGTAATTTAGTCAGCTGTCTAGCCAGCTTTCTAGGCAGGTAACTAGCTACATATGTGAGCATGCTAGCCAGCAGGCTAACAATTCAGTCTGATAGTTAAGTCAGCTGGCTAGCCTGC
>NW_007260849.1:683-8974 GCF_000164805.1 Carlito syrichta
CTGGCTAGCCTGCAGGCTATGTAGGTATCTAGCTAGTTAAGAGAGCTGGCTTGCCAGCTTCTATCTTAGGTCATCTGGGTAAGTCAGTTGACTAGCCAGCTGGCTAGAGAGGTGGCCAGCTAGTTATGTCACTTGGCTAGCCATCTTACTAGCTGGTTAAGTCAGCTTGCTAAGTCAGCTGGCAACCTGCTGCCTAACTAGTTGTCAGCTCGTTAAGCCTGTTGGCTATCCAGTTGGTTAGCTAGTTAAAAAGCTAGTTTAGTTTGATGGCTAGCCATCTGGCTAGCTAGTTATTTCTGCTAGTTAAGTCAGCTGGTTATCTAGGAATCTAGCTATATATGTCAGCTAGTTATGTCAGCTAGGTTGCTCGTTAAGTCAGCTAGTTAAACCAGCTGGCAAGCTAGGTATCTAGCTGGCTAAGTCAGCTAGTTAAGTTAGCTTGCTGGCTAGTTAAGTCAGCAAGTTAAGTCAGCTGGCTAGCCAGCTGTCTAGCTGTGTAGCTAACTAGTTAAGTCTGCTGGCTAGCCAGTAAGGAAGTTAGTTAAGTAACCTAATTAAGTCATCGAAATAGACAGCTGGTTAGCTAGGTAGCTAGCTAGTTAAGACAGCTGGCTATTCAGCTGGTTAGTTAGGTACTTAGGCAGTTAATTCAGCCTACAAGCCAGCTGCATACCTAGTTAAGACACCTAGTTAAATCAGCTTGCTTGACAGCTGGCTAGCTATGTAGCTAGATAGTTATGCCAGCAATCTAGACTACTGTGTAGCTAGTTAAGTCACCTAGGTAAGTCAGTTTGCTGTCCAGTTGGCTATCCAGGTGGCTTGCTAATTAACTCAGCGGTCTGGAGAGCTGGCAAGCTAGTTAAGTCACCTAGTTTAGTCAGCTAAGTATCCAGCAGGCTAACTATATAGCAAGCAATTTAATTCATCTGACTTGCAAGCAGGCCAGCTATTTATGCAAGCTAGTTAAGACAGCTGGCTAGTCAGGTGGTAAGCTAAGTAGCAAGCTAGTTATTTCAGTTGGCTATCCAGCTTGCTAGTAATTAAGTCAGCTGTTTAAGTCAGCTGGCTAGTCAGCTGGCTAATGAGTTGTTAGCTTGTTGAGTCAGTTGGTTTGCCAGTTGGCTACCAGGTCAATCAACTAGTTAATTTAGCTGGCTTCCCAGCTGGCTAGCTAGGTAGCAAGCTAGTTACATCAGCTGGCTAGCCAGCTTGCTAGAAAATTAAGTCAGCTAGTTAATTCAGCTGGCTTCCCAGCTAGCTAGCTAGTTAGCTAGCTAGTTAAGTCAGCTGGCTAGTCAGCTGGCTAGGTGGTTAAGTCATCTTAATTCAGCTGGCCGGCCAGCACTCTAGCTACATGAGTCAGCCTAAGTCAGCTGGATAACCAGCTGGCTAGCAGGATAAGTAAACTAGTTAAGTCAGTTGCCCAGCGAGCTGGCTAGCTAGGTAGTTAGAGATCTAAGTCAGCTAATTAAGTCATCTGGCTTGCTAGGTAGCTAGCTATATAGTCATTTAGTTAAGTCAACTGACTAGCCAGCTGCAAAGCAGGGTAGTTAGCTAGTTAAATCAGCTGGCTAGCCAACTGGCTAGTTAGTTAAGGCATGCAGTTGAGTCAGCTCGTTGGCCAGCATGTTGGCTAGGTAGCTAGGTAGTTAACTTAGCTGGCAAGCCAGTGAGCTATGTAGGTAGGTAGCTAGTTATGTGAGCTGGCTAGCCATGAGGCTATCTTGTTATGTCACCTAGTTAAGTCACCTGGCTATCCAGCTGTCTAGCTAGGTAGCTAGCTAGTTAAGTCTGTTGGCTAGCCAGCTGGCTAGTTTGTTAAGTCAGCTAGTTAAGTCAGCTGGCTAGGCTGCTGGCTAGCTAAATCGCTAGGCAATAAAGTCAGCTGGCTAGCCAGCTGGAAACCTAGTTAAGTCAGCTAGTTTAGTCAGCTGGTTAACGAGCTGGCAAGCTAGTTAAGTCAGCTCGTTATGTCAGTTGTCTAGCCAGCTAGCTAGTTATTAAAAAGCTAGTTACTTCTGATGGTGGACAGCTGGCTCACAGGTTATATCAGCTAGCTAATTCAGCTGGCTAGCTAGGTAGTTAGCTAGTTAATTCAGCTAGTTATGTCAGTTAGCTAAATAGTTAAGTCAGCTAGTTATGTCAGCTAGCTATATGATAGGTAACTAGGGAGCTAGCTAGTTAAAGCAGCTAGTTAAGTCAGCTGACTAGGTAGGTAGCTAGATAGATAAATCAGCTATTAAAGTAAGCTGGCTAGCTAGTTAAGTCACCTAGATAATTCAGCTCACTGGCCAGCCGTTTAACTAGGTAGTTAGATAGTTAAGTCTGCTGGAAAGCCAGTGGGCTAGCATTGTAGGTAGCTAGTTAAGTCAGCTGACTAGCAATCAGGCGTCTAGTTATATCAGTTAGTTAAGTCAACTGGCTATCCAGCTGTCTGTTTAGGTAGGTAACTAGTTAAGTCTGCTGGCTAGCCAGCTGGTTTCTTCGTTGCGTCAGCTAGTTTAGTCAGCTGTCTAGTCTGATGGCTTGATACATAGCTAGGCAATTAAGTCAGCTGGCTAACCAGATGGCTAGCTAGTTAAGTCAGCTTGGTAAGTCACCCTGCCTGCCAGCTTGCCAGCTAGGTAGCTAACCACTTATGTCGACTGTATAGTCATCTGACTAGATAGTTATGTCACCTAGATAAGTCAGCTGATTAGTTTGCTGGATAGCTAGGTAGCTTGCTATTTAAGTCACCTGTATAGACAGCTGGCTAGCTAGATGAGTCACCTAGTTAATTTAGCTGGATAGCAAGCTGGATAGCTATGTAGCAAGCTACTTAATTCAACTGGCTAGAAAGCAGGTCAGCTAGTTAAGAGAGTTGGTTAAATCAGCTGACTAGCTAGCTGGTTAGCTAGGTAGTGACCTATTTAAGTCAATTGGCTGGCCAGATGGCTAGCTAAGTCAGCTCGCTATCCAGGTGTCTAGAGAGGTGGAGAGCTAGTTTAGTCAGCTGGCAGGACAGCTGTATAGCTAGTTAAGTCAGCTAGTTTAGGCACCTGACTGGCCAACTTCCTAGCTCCTTTATCAAGTAGTTAATTCAGTCTGCTTACCAGCTTCCTAGCTAGTTTAGTCACCTCATTAAGTCAGTTGGCTAGCCTGCGCACTTGCTAGTCAAAAAACTAGTCAATTCAGATGTCTAGACAGTTGGCTAACTAGATATTTCAGCTAGTTAAGTCAGCTGGCTAGCTAGGTAGCTAGCTATTTAAGTCAGCTATTTATGTCAGCTGGCTAGCTAGTTAAGACAGCTAGTTATGTAGGCTAGTTAGCTAGATAGCTAGCTAGGTAGCTACCTGGATATTTCACATAGTTAAGTCATCTGGCTATTTAGGAATCTAGCTAGTTAAGTCAGCTAGTTAAGTGAGTTGGTGAACTAGTTAATCAGCTTGTTAAGTCACCTGGCTAGCCAGCTGCCTACCTGGGTAGCTAGCTAGTTAAATCAGCTGGTGGCCAGCTAGTTAGCTAGGGAGCTAGGTTGTTAAGTCAGCTGGCAAGCCAGTGGGATACATAGGTAGCTAGCTACTTAAGTCAGCTGGCTAGCCACCTGACTAGCTAATGATGTCAACTAGTTAAGTAAACTGGCTAACCAGCTGGTTAACTAGTAAAATCAGGTAGTTGAATCAGCTGCCTAGCCAGCTGGCTTGCTGGTTAAGTCAGCTAGTTAATTCAAGAGGCTAGACAACTGACTAGCTAGGTAGCTACATAGTTAACTCAGCTGTCTAGCCAGCTGGCTAGCTCATTAAGTCAGCTAGTTAAGTCAGCTGGCTAGCCACCTCACAAGGTAGGTAGATAGCTAATTACATCAGCTGGATAGCCGTCTGGCTAGCTAGCTAAGTCAGCATAAGCTAGCTAGTTAAGCCAACTGGCTAGCTGGATGGCTATGTAGTTAAGTCTGCTAGTTGTCAGCTCGTTAGCCAGCTGGCTAGCTTGGTGGCTGACAACATAAGCTGGTTTGTTAGCAAGCTTGTCAGGTAGGAGGCCTGCTAGTTAAACAATCTGCTAGCCAGCTGTCCATCTGTGTGGCTCGCTAGTTAATGCGGCTAGCTATCTGACTGTTCAGCCAGCGGTTTGGCTATTTAATCCAGCTGGCTAGCCTACTGGCCTGCCCACTACCTACATAGCCGGCTGCCTAGCCAGCTACCCAGCCAGGTAGCTAGCTAGGTAAGCCAGTTTTCTAGCCATCTAACCAACCCGGTAGCTAGCTAGTTATGTCAGCTGGCTAGCCAGCTTGCCAGCCAACTAGCTAGTCAGCTAGTAAAGTCAGTTGCCTAGCTAGTTAAGTCAACTTAATAAGTCAGTTGGCTATACAGCTGGTTAGCTAGTTAAAGAGATAATTAAGTCAGGTGGCTAGTCATCTGGCTAGCTAGTTATTTCAGCTAGTTAAGTAAGCTGGCTAGCTAGTTATCAAGCTATATATGACAACTAGTTATGTCAGCTAGCTAGTTAGTAATGTCAGATGTTAAGTCACGTGGCTAGCTAGAGAGCTAGTTAGGTAGCAAACTAGTTAAACTAGCTAGTTAAGCCAGCTGACTAGCTTGGTAGCTAGCTGGTTAAGTCAGCTAGTTAAGTCAGCTTGCTAGCTTTTTAAGTCAGTGAGTTAAGTCAGCTGGTGAGCCAGCTGCCTAGCTGGGTAGCTAGCTAGTTAAGTCAGCTGGCTAGCCAAATAACTAGTTACTTAAATAACCTAGTTAAGTCAGCTCAATAGCCAACTGACTATCTACTGATGTCAGCTAGTTTAGTCAGCTGGCTAGCCAGCTGGCTAAGGAGTTAAGTCACACAGTAGAGTCAGCTGGCTAGCCAGCGGGTTAGCTAGTTTGGTCAGCTAGTTAATTCAAGTGGCTAGCCATCTGGGTAGCTAGGAAGCTAGCTAGTTAAATCAGCTGGATAGCCTGCTGGCTACCTCGTTAAGTAGGCTAGTTAAGGCAGCTGGCTAGCCACCTGACTAGGAGGGTAGCTAGCTAATTAAGTGTGCTGGCTAGCCAGCTGGTAAGCTAGTTAAGTCAGCGAGTAAAGTGAGCTGGCTAGCTAGCTGGCTAGCTAGGTGTCTAGCTAGTTAAACCAGCTGGCTAGCCGGATATCTATCTAGTTAAGTCAGCTAGATAGCCGGCTGCCTAGCTAGGTTGCTGGCAAGTAGGTTGCTGGCAAGATAAGCTGGCTGGTTAGCAGGCTGGTCAGGCAGGTGGCCTACCTGGTTAATCAACTAGTTAAGTGCTGGCCAACCAGTTGCCTAGCTAGTTAAGTCACCTGGTTACGTCAGTTGGCTAGCCAACTCTCTAGCTGGTTAAAAAAATATTTAATTCCTTTGGCCATACACTTGTCTAGCTAGGTATTTCAGCTAGTTAATTCAGCTGGCTAGCTAGGAAGCTAGCTAGTTAACTCAGCTAGTTATGTCAGCTAGCTGACTAGTTAAGTCAGCTAGATAAGGTAGTTAGCCAGCTAAATAGCTAGCTAGGTATCGAGCTAGTTATTTCAGCTAGTAAAGTCAGCTGGCTACCAAGGTAGCTAGATAGTTATGTCAGCTAGTTAAGTCAGCTGGCTAGCTAGTTAAGTCAGCTAGTTAAGTAAGCTGCATATCCAGCTGGCTAGTTAATTAGGTGACCTAGTTAAGTCAGCTGTTTAGCCAGCTAGATAACTAGTTAGCTAGATTGTTAAGTCAGCTGGCAAGCATGTGGTTTACGTATGTAGCTAACTAGTTAATTCAGCTGGCTAGCCACCTCATTAGCTAGTAGTGTAAGCTAGTTATATCAGCTGGATAGCCAGCTGGCTAACGAGTTCAGTCACCTAGTTGAGTCAGTTGGCTAGCCAGGGGTGTAGCTCGTTAATTCTGCTAGTTAATTCAAGTGGCTAGCCAAGTGGCTAGCTAGGTAGCTAGCTAGTTAAGTTAGCTGACTAGCCAGGTAGCTATCTAGTGAAGTCAGCTAGTTTTTTCAGCTAGATAGCTGACTTGCTAGGTAGGTGGCTGGAAAAATAAGCCAGCTGGTAGCAGGCTGGTCATGTAGGTGGCCAGCTAGTTAAGCTTTCTGGCTAACCAGCTGACCAGCAGGGTGGCTGGCTATTTAAGCTGGCTGGCATCCGACTATCCATTCATCCAGCTGAATATTTGAGCTGCCTTGATATCCAGTTGGTCAGCCCGCTACCTAGCTATTCAACTGCCTAGCCATTTAGCCAGCCAGGTAGCTAGCTAGCTAAGACAACTGGCTAACTGTCTAGCCAACCAGTGAGCTAGTTAGTTAAGTCAGCTGGATAGCCAGCTAGCCAGCCAACTAGCTAGTCAGGTAATTAAGTCAGCTATCTAGCCAGTTAGCTAGTTAAGTCAGCTAGAAAGTCAGCTAACTATTTAGTTACCTAGTTAAGTCAGCAAGCTAGTCATGTTGCTAGTCAGCTAGCTAGTAAATTCAGCTAGCAAATCAGTTAGCTATTCAGCTAGGTAGTTAAGTCAGCTAGCCAGCTAACTACCCAGTTAACAAGCTAATTAAGTCAGCTAGTTAGACAGCTAGATAGATTGTTTGCTAGCTAGCTATGTCAGCTAGATAGTCAGCTAGCTAGTCAGCTAGCTCGTTAAGTCAACTAACAAATCAGCTAATTACTTAGCTATCTAGTCAGTTGGCAACTCAGCTCGCTGGTCAGCTAACTAGTGGGATTGCTTGCTTTCCAATAGGTAAGCTAAATAGTCAGCTCACTCACCTGTCAACTGGTCATCAAACTAGTCAGCTTGCTCGCCAGCCAACAGATCAACTCACTTGGCTGTTTGCTCACAGGACAACAGTTCAGCTAACTAGTCATCTTCCCCACCAGCCAACTAGTTATGTCAGCTCACCGGTTAGCTCACTCGCTGGTCGACAAGTTGACTGAATAGTTAGTTCACCAAATCAGAATTCCAACGCGTTAAACCGAGATAACTAGTTGACCAACTCATCAGTCAATTTATTGACCCAGCTAATTAGTTGGCCATCTAATTGGTCAACTTGTTAAGCCAGCTAACAAGTCGTACGTGTAGTCAACCAATGTGTTATACCAGCTAACTAGTCGACCGATTTGTCAGCCAACAAATTAAGTCACCTAGCTAACTCGTTAACCAACTAGTTAAATTGGCCCATCTACTCGTTTATCAACTAGTTAAAACAGTTAGCTAACTCGTTGACCAACACATTAAATCAGCTATCTATCTCATTAGCCAACTAGCTAAGTCAGCTAACTAAGTCTGCTAGCTAAACAGTTAGCTAGCTATGTCAGCTAAGTCAGCTAGGTCACTAATTAGCTAACTATTTAAGTCAGCTACTTAAGTCTGCTACTGAACTAGTTACCTAATTAGGTAAGTAAGCCAGTTATTCAGCTAGTTAAATAGTTAGCTAACTTTTTAATTCAGGTAGTTAGGTCAGCCAGCTAACTAGTTAAGTCAGCCAGATTATTCAGCTAGCTAAGTAAGTTAGTTAAATCAGCTTTCTTAGTAAGCTGGTTTAGACAACTAGCTTGCTAGTTAGCTAATGGGTTAAGTCAGCAGGCTGTGTCAGGTAGTTAGCTAGTTAACTGAAGGATTAAGTCAGCTGGTTGAGTCAGCTAGATAGCTAGTTAGCAAACGGGTTGAGTCAGCTGGTTGAGTAAGCTATCTAGCTAGTAAGATAACGAGTTAAGTCAGCTGTATGAGTCAGAGAGCTAGTTAGTTAGTTAACGAGTTCAGTAAGCTGGTTGAGTCAGCTAGCTAACTTGTTAGTTAGCAAGTTAAGCCAGATAATTAAGAAAGGTAGCTAGCATGTTAAATAAGGAATAAGCTAACTAGCTAACTAGTTGGTTAAGTCAGATGGCTAGCCAGCTGGCTAGCTATTTAAGTCACCTAGTTAAGTCAGCTCAATGGCCAGCAGGTTAGCTAGGTAGTGAGGTTTTAAGTCAGCTGGCCAGTCAGTGGACTATGTAAGTAGGTAGCTAGTTAAGTCAACTGGCTAGCCATCCAGCATCTAGATATGTCAGCTAGTTAAGTCAGCCTGCTATTCAGCTGTCTAGCTAAGTAGATTGCTAGTTATGTCTGCTGGCTAGCCAGCTGGCTACTTCATTAATCTGCTAGTTAAGTCAGCTGGCTAGTCTGCTGACTAGCTAGGTAGCTAGGCAATTAAGTCAACCCTCTAGTCACCTGGCTAGCTAGTTAAGTCAGCTAGTTAATTCACCTTGTTAGCCAGCTTGCTAGCTAGTTATATCCACTGTGTAGCCTGCTGGCTAGATAGATAAGTCACCTAGTTAAGTCAGCTGACTAGCCCACT
>NW_007260849.1:10022-11129 GCF_000164805.1 Carlito syrichta
CCTAGCTAGCTATCCTGCCAGGTAGCTAGCTAGTTAAGCCAGCTGGCTAGTCATCTGGCCCACCAGGTAGCTAGCTAATTAAGTCAGCTGGCTAGCCAGCTAGCCAGCCAACAACCTCCTCAGCTAGTTAAGCCAGCTAGCTAGCCAGTTAGCTACTTAATTCATCTAGCTAGTCTGCTAGATAGTCAGCTAGCTAGTTAAGTCAGCTAGCCAGCAAACTAGCCAGTTATCTATCTAGTTAAGTCAGCTGGCTAGATAGCTAGATAGCTTGTTTGCTAGCTAGTTATGTCAGCAAATAGCCAGCTAGCTAGTCATCTAGCTAGTTAAGTCACCTAGCAAATCAGTTAGTTGTCTTGCTATCTAGTCTGCTAGCAACTCAGCTAGCTGGTCAGCTGGTTAATGGGCTCGCTTGCTTTCCATCATGTCTGCTAACTAGTCGGCTCCCTCGCCTGCCAACTGGTCTGCAAATTAGTTGGCTCACTCGCTAGCCAAGAGGTCAACTAACTTGTTGGTTCATTTGCAAGCCAGCAGGACAGCTGAATATTCGCCTTGGTTGTCAGCCGACTAGTTAAGTCAGTTCAGCATATGGCTTGTACTTCAGATGTCTAGTTAAGGCAGCTCACCCTTTGGCTCACACATTGGCCAAGTATTTAAGTTGGCTCACCAGTCAGCTCACTCGCTGGCAGACTTGTTAAATCTTCTGATCAGTTGGCTCACTCTCCAGCTGACTTAATTTGGCTGACCAGTCAGCTAACTCACCAGCCAACTAGTTAAGTCAGCTCACCAGTTGCCTCACTTGCAGGCCGTCTACTTAAGTCATGTGACATATCGGCTCAATCACCAGTCAACTAGTTAAGTCAGATGACCAGTCAGCTCACTCGCCAGCTGACTCATTATGTCAACTCACCTGTTGACTCACTCACTGGCCAACTAGTTAAGTCAGTTAACCGGTCGGTGGACTAGCTGGTCAACTAATTAAGTCAGCTAACCAATCGGCCGACTAGTGGGCCAACTTGAAGCTGACAAGTTAGCTCAGCTAACTAGTAAGACGACTAGTTAGACCAGCTAAAAGTCGGTGACTAGTCGGCTGATGAATTAGATCAGCAA
>NW_007260849.1:11527-16537 GCF_000164805.1 Carlito syrichta
CTAGTTAGCTAATTATTAAATCAGCTAGTAATTCAGTTAGTTAAATAGTTAGCTAACTATTTAATTCAGGGAGTTAAGTCAGCTAGCTAGCTAGTTAAGTCAGTCAGTTAATTCAGCTAGCTAAATATTTAAGTCAGCTAGCTAAGTCAGCCAGTTAAGTCAGTTTTCTAAATTAGTCAGCTGGTTAATACAGCTAGCTAGCTAGTGAGCTACTGGGTTACATCAGCACGTTGAGTCAGGTAGTTAGCTAGTTAACTAATGGGTTAAATCAGCTGGTTGAGTCAGATAGCTAGTTAGTCAGCAAATGGGGTGATTCAGCTCAATGAGTAGGCTATCTAGCTAGTTAGCTAATGAGATAAGTCAGATGGAAGAGTCAGCTAGCTGGCTAGTTAGCTAACGATTTAAGTCAGCTGTCTGGGTCAGCTAGCTAGCTTGTTAGCTAACGAGCTAAGTCACATGATTAAGTCTCCTAGCTAGCATGTTAGAAAACGATAAGGTAAATAGTCAGCCAACCTGTTAAATCAGCTAGCTTGCTAGCCTGCTAACTATTTAAATCAGCTTGTTAGCTAGGTAGCTAGAGAGTTAGCTAACAATTTATGGCTGCTGGCTAGCTAGGTAGTGAGTTATTTAAGTCAGTTGACTAGCTAGCTGGTTAGCTGGTTAATTCAGCTAGTTAATAGAAATGGCAAACCAACTGGCAAGATAGGAAACTAGATAGTTAAGTAAGCTAGATAGCTACCTGGCTAGCTAGTGATGTCTGTGAGTTAAGTCAGCTGGGTAGCCAACAGCATAGCTGGTTAAATCATTTAGTTTAGTTATCTGTCTAGCCAGCTGGGTAGGTAGGTAGCGAGCAAGAAAAGTCAGTTTGCTAGCCAACAGGCTGGCTGTTCAATTCACCAAGTTAAGTTAACTGACTAGCCTGCTGGCTAGGTAGGTAACTAGCTAGATTAGTTAGCTGGATAGCCAGCTTGCTATCTTAAGTCAGCAAGGTAAGTCAGCTGGCTAACCAGCTGGCTAGATAACCAGCAATTTAAGTCAGCTGGGTAGCCAGCTGAGTTGCTGGTTAAGTCATCTAGTTAAGTCAGCTGGCAACCAGCAGGTTAGGTACTTAAGTCAACTCATTAAGTCAGCTGGCAACCAACAGGCTAGGTAAAGTCAACTCATCAAGCTAGCTGATTAGCTAATTATAAAGGTAGTTAAGTTACATGGATAGCCATTTGGCCAGCTAGTTATTTCAGCTAGTTCAGTCAGTTGGCAGTCTAGGAAACTAGCTATATAAGTCAGCTAGTTATATCAGCTGGGTAGCTAGTTAAGTCAGATAGTTATGGCAGCTGGCTAGCTAGATAGTTAGCTAGGTAGCTAGAGTTCAAGACAGCTAGTTACCCAGCTGTCTAACTAGGTAGCTAGCTGGTTAAGTAAGCTAGTTAAATCAGCTTGCTATCTAGTTAAGTCAGTGATTTAAGTCAGCTGGCGAGCCAGTTGTTTAGCTGGGAAGCTAGCTAGTTGAGTCAGCTGGCTAGCTAATTGGCTAGCTAGTTAAGTAAGCAAGTTAAGTCAGCTCAGTAACCAGCTGGTTATCTAGGTAGCTGGGTAGTTAAGTCAGCTGGTAAGTCAGTGGGCTACATAGGTAGCTAGCTAGCTAAGACAGCTGGATATCAAGTTGCCTAGCTAGGTAGCTAGGTAGTTAGGTCAGCCTGATAGACAGCTGGCTAGCTAGTAAAGTCACCTAGTTAAATCAGCTGCCTAGACACCTGGCTGGCTAGGTCGCTACATTAAGTCAGATGTCTAACCTGCTGGCTATCTAGTTGAGACACCTAGTTAAGTCAGCTGCCAAGCCAGCTGGCTAGCAAGGTGACTTGCTACTTAAATCAACTGGCTAGACAGCTGACTAGCTAGTTAAGTCACCTAGTTAAGTCAGTTGGCTAGCCAGCTGGATAGCAATAGAGCAAGCTAATCAATTCAGCTGACTAGCAAGCAGGACAGCTATTTAAGTCAGCTAGTTTAGTCAGCTGGCTAGCCAGCTGGCTAGCTAGGTAGCAAGCTTGATAAGTCATTTGGCTAGCCAGTTGGTTAGCTAATTAAGTCAGCTCGTTAAGTCAACTGGCTGGTTGTGAGCTAGTTAAGTCAGATGGCTAGCCGGCTGGCTAACTAGTTAAGTCAACTAGTGGATTCAGCTGGCTAGCCAGGTGGCTAGCTGGTTAAGTCAACTAATTAAGTCAGCTGGCTATCCAACTGTCTAGATAGGTAGCAAGCTAGGTAAGTCAGCTGCCTGTCCTGCTGCCTAACTATTTAATACAGCTACTTAATTCAGCTTGCTTCTCATCTGGACAGCTAGTTAAGTCAGCTGGCTACACTACTGGCTAGCTGGTTAAGTCAGCTAATTTATTCAGCTGGGCAGCCAGCTGGCTATCTAGTTGAGTCAGCTAGTTAAGTCAGCTGGCTAGCCATCTGGCTAGCTGGTTGAGTCAGCTAGTTAAGTCAGCTGCACAGACAGTTGGCTAGTTAGGTAGCTAGCTAATTAAGTCAGATATTTAAGTCAGCTGGGTAGCTAGGTAGCTAGCTAGTTAACTCAGCTAGTTAAGTCAACTCGCTAGCTAGTTAAGTCAGTTAGATAAGACAGCTGGCTAGCCAGATACCTATCAGGATATCTATTTAGTTAAGTCTGCTGGCAAGCCAGATGACTAGCTAGTTAAGTCACCTAGTTAAGTTAGCTCCCTGGCCATCAGATTAGCTAGGGAGTTAGGTTGTTAAGTCAGCTGGCAAGGCAGAGGGCTATGTAGGTAGGTAACTAGTTAAGTCAGCTAACTAGCCATCTGGCTATCTAGTTATGTCAGCTAGTTAAGTCAGCTGGCTATTCAGCTGTCTGGGTATGTAGAGAGCTAGTTAAGTGTGTTGGCTAGTCAGCAGGCTACTTAGTTAAGTCAGCTAGTTAAGTCAGCTGGCACCGCTGCTGGCTAGCTAGATATCTAGGCTATTATGTCAACTGACTAACCAGATGGCCAGTAGTTAATTCAGCTAGTTTAGTCAGCTGGCTCACCAGTTGAGTAGCTAGTCAAGACAGCATGCTAAGTCAGGTGTCTAGTCAGCCTGCTAGCTAGTTAAAAAGCTAGTTAGTTAAGATGGGCTGCAAGCTGTTTAGGTAGTTAAGTCAACTATTTAAGTCAGCTGGCTGGCATGCAGGTTAGCTAGGTAGTTAAGTACTTAAGTCAGCTGGCAAGTCAGTGGGCTACGTAGGTAGGTAGATAGTTAAGTCAGCTGGCTAGCCATCAGGCGTATAGTTATGGCAGCTAGTTTATTCAGCTGGCTATCCAGATGTTTAGCTAGGTAGCTAGCTAGTTAAGTATGCTGGCTATCCAACTGGATACTTCATTATGTCAGGTAGTTAAGTGAGCTGGCTAGCCTACTGGCTCGCTAGGTAGCTAGGCAATTAAGTCAGCTGGCTATCCAGTTGGCTAGCTAGTTAATTCAGCTTATTAAGTCAGCTGGTGAGTCAGCATGCTAGCTAGGTAGCTAGCTAGTTATGTCAGCTGTCTAGCCAGCTGGCTATATACTGAAGTGACCAAGTTAAGTCAGATGACTAACCTGCTGGCTATCTAGGTAGCTTGCTATTTAAGTCAGCTGGCTAGCTAGATAAGTCACCTAGAAATTCAGCTCGATTACCAGATGGCTAGCTATGTAGCAAGCTAGTTAGTTCAACTTGCTAGAAAGCTGATGATCTAGTTAAGTCAGCTAATTAAGTCAGCTGGTTAGCTGACTGGCTAGCTAGGTGACTGGAAAAGTAAGCCGGCTGGTTATCAGGCTGATCAGGTAGGTGTCCAGCTAGTTAAGCTTGCTGGCTAGCTGGTTGACCAGCAGTGTGCCTGGTTAGTTAAGCCGGCTGTCTATCCCACTGTCCAGCCAGCCGGTTGGCTATTTAAACTGCCTGGCTAGCCAGCTGGCCAGCCCACTAGCTAGCTAGCTGGCTGCCTAGGCAGATAACCAGTCAGGTAGCTAGATACTTAAGCCAGTTGTCTAGCCGTCTAGCCAACAAGTTAGCTATCTAGTTAAGTCAGCTGGCTAGCCGCTAACTAGCCAAATTTCTAGTCAGCTAGTTAAAACAGGTAGCTAGCCAGCTAGTAGTTAAGTCAACTAGCAAGTCAGGTAAATATTCAGTTAGCATGCAAAGTCAGCTAACTACTCGGTTTCCTAGACAGCTTGCTAGCTAAGTCTGCTAGCTAGTCAGCTAGCTAGTCAGCTTATTTAAGTCTGCTAGCCACCTAACTAGCCAATTACCTAGTTATTTAAGTTAGCTAGCTAGACAGCTAGATAGCTTGTTTGCTAGCTAGTTATTTCTGCTAGACAGCCAGCTAGCTAGTCAGCTAGCTAATTAAGTCAGCAAGCAAATCAGCTAGTTATTTAGCTAACTAGTTGGCTTGCAACTCAGCTAACTGGTCAGCTATCTAGTGGGCTCTCTTGTTTTCCATCAGGTTAGCTAGCTAGCAGGCTCACTCGCATGCAAATCAGTCAGGAAACTAGTTGGCTTGCTCACCAGCCATCAGGTCAACTAACTTGTCCTCTCGCTCGAGGTCAAAAGGTCAGCTATCTTGTCATTTACTCACCAGCCAACTAGTTAAGTCAGCTCATCAGTCGGCTCACTCACCGGCCGACTTGTAATGGGAGAGCACATGTAGGCTCATTAGCTGGCCGACTAGTTAATTCAGCAGACCAGTCGGCTCTCTCACCAGCCGACTCATTATGCCAGCTCACCTGTTGTCTCACTTTCCGGCCGACTAGTTAATTCAGCTCAATGGTTGGCCTACTAGCCAGCCCACTAATTAAGTAAGCTAACCAATCGCCCGACTAGTGAACCAACTTGTCAGCCGACAAGTTAGGTCAGCTAATTAGTTGGCAGACTAGTTAGGTCAGCTAAGTAGTCTTCCAAGTAGTCAGCCAACTAGTTAGGTCAGCAAATTAGCCCGCCTTCTCTTTAACCGAGCAAAATAGGGGCCAACTCGTCATTCAACTAGTTAG
>NW_007260850.1:0-30223 GCF_000164805.1 Carlito syrichta
TATAACCCAGATCTCCTTATTTTTAGCAACAGTCGTGCAGTTACCTGTATATGAGTGCTCCTGTTCACAGATACATGCGTCGAAAGCTTGATTCTTGTTTAGATCTTAGGAAGAGGTCGTATTATTTTTGGAGATTGAGAAAACATGTCACCCACATTCCTTATTCTTTCTTAGGAAAAGTCAGTGCATTTGTCTGTATATGAGCATTTCATTTCCCTAGTTTATGCTTCAAAAACCCAAATTCGTGTTTAGCCCTTAGCAAGAAACCCTGAAGTTTTATTGGGATGGAGGACACGTGTAAACCAGATTACTTATTCTAATTAACAATAGACAGTGCAGTTTCCTGTATATGAGGACTCCCATTATCCAGATTCCTACTCCCAAAACCTGAATGGTGGTTATCTCTTAGCAAGACGGTCTGTAGGTTTTTGGGATGGAGGCCTCATGTAAACAAGATTCCTTATTCTTCCGTTGCAACATGTCGTGTAGTGTTCTGTATATGAGTATTCCCATTACTGAAATTCCTGCTTCATTCTCAGCAAGACGCCAAGATATTTTCTGGTGACTTCAAATTCCAGTTGCTTGGATATCTAGAGAAAGACTCCCATATAGTTCTTGAGGAATTGGAACCCAAGATTCCTGGTCCCTTTTCAAAAGACACACTAAAAATGTGGCGACATAGAAGTCCAGATTGCTGATTAAACCTTGTCAAGAGACTTTGTAAATTTAGGCGATTGAGAACTACAAGAACCGGATTCCCTTTTCATTCTCAGCAAGATGCCCTGAATTTCCCTGTCCATGTGGATTCCAAAATTCTGTGTACAAAAATGCAGATGCCCAGATGTTTCCTAAGGACGTAGAATCCATGGATCCTGGTTACATTTTAATAATTCTTACTAAATATTTAGCAACTGTAAAACCCTCAGCCCCTCTACAAATAAAGTACAAATGGAAATTTAAGGATTACCAATTTCATCTTAAGACCAATTTTAAATCCAGATACTGCAATATGATACTTTTTCTCCGGTAATCTGGCCTTCATTGTCCCGAGGATCTTAAGGGATTTGTACTACCAGATATCCGAGTACAACTCTCAAGAGGACCAGAATGTTGCTGGAGACCTGAAATGACCGATTCATAATATCCGAAAGCTAAATTGATCTGAAACATTTGGGGAGTTCGAAGATGTGTTTCCTGTTTGTCCCATAGCAGACAAGCTGAGAATTATCTGGATTGAGGGCACGTACAACAATGATTCTTTATTCGTGCTTAGTTGGAGGTCATGTAGTGTCCTGTATGTGAGGACTCTCTTTTCCTTGATTCCTGTTTTGAAACGCTGATTCTTGTTTATCCCTTAGTAAGAAGTCATGTAGATTTTTTGATAGAGGAACCGTGGAAAACAGATTCCTTCTCTTTTATTAGCAAGAGGCCATGTAGTTTCCTGTATATGAGGATTGCTATTACCCACATTCATGCCTCAAATCGCTCATTCTTCTTTAGCCATCAGTTAGATGCCCTGTAGATTTTCAGGAGTGAGGACTCGTATATATCAGATTCCTTATTTTTAGCAACAGCCATGCAGTTACCCATATATGTGTACTCCTCTTCACAGATAAATGTGTCGAAAGCTTGATTCTTGTTTAGATCTTAGGAAGACGCCGTATATTTTTTTGGAGATTGAGTAACAATGTAACCCACATTCCTTATTCTTTCTTAGAAAAAGTCAGTGCATTTATCTGTATATGAGCATTTCATTTCCTTAGTTTATGCTTGAAAAACCCACATGCGTGTTTAGCCCTTAGCAAGAAATCCTGAAGTTTTATTGGGATGGAGGACACGTGTAAACCAGATTCCTTATTCTCCTTTAGGAATAGACAGTGCAGTTTCCTGTATATGAGGACTCCCATTATCCAGATTCCTACTCCCAAAACCCGAATGGTGGTTATCTCTTAGCAAGATGGTGTGTAGGTTTTTGGGATGGAGCCCTCGTGCAAGCAAGATTCCTTATTCTTCCGTAGCAACAGGTCATGGTGTTCTGTATATGAGGACTCCTACTACTGCAATTCGTGCTTCATTCTCAGCAAGACAGAAAGATATTTCCTGGTGACATAGCATTCCAGTTGCTTGTATATCACGAGAAAGACTCCCATAAAGTTCTTGACGAATTGGAACCCAAGGTTCCTGGTCACTTTTCAAAAGACGCAATAAAAATGTGGCGACATAGAAGCCCAGATTTCTGATTAAACCTTATCAAGAGACTTTATAGATTTAGATGATTGAGAACACCAAGAAACGGATTCTCTTTCCGTTCTCAGCAAGATACCCTTAATTTCCCTGTGCATGTATATTCCAAAACTCTTTATACAAAAATGTCGATGCCCAGATGTGTCTTAGGGATGTGGAATCCATGGATCCTGGTTACATTTTAATAATTTGAACTAAATATTTGGCAACTGCAACACCCTCGGCCCCTGTACGTATAAAGTACAAATTGAAATTTAAGGACTACCAAGTTCATGTGATGACCAAAGTTACATCCAAATACGGCAAGATGATACTTTTTCTGGGAAACAGGCCTTAAATGTCCCGAGGAACCTAAGGTACTTGTACTACCAGTTACCCGAATACAACTGTCAAGAGGACCAGAATGTTGCTGGAGTCCTGAAATGACTGATTCATAATACGCACAAGCCAAATATCTCCGAAATATGAGTCTAACTCGAAAACTTGATTCTTGTTTATACCGCAACAAGACACCCTGAGAATTTTTCGGATTGTGGACTAGTGTATCACAGATTCCTTATTCTTTTTTACTGAGGGGCCGGGTAATGTCCTGTATATGAGGACCCCCGTTCCCCAGAATCCTGTTGGGAAACACTGATTGTTGTTTTGCCATCAGTAAGATATCATGTTGATATTGTGATGGAGGAACCATGTAAAAGAGGTTTCTTAGTTCTCCTTAGCTAGAGATAATGTAGATTCTGCATGTGAGGACTGCTATTACCTATGTTTCACCTTCTAAACCCTGATCCTTCTTTAGGCCACAGTAGACAGTCTGTTAATTTGAAGAATTGCGGACTGCTATAACCCTGATTCTTTTTCTTCCTTGTCAATGGACTTGTATTTTGCTGTATATTAAGAATTCCATTAGATACAACTCTGATTTTTTTAGAACTTTCCAAGATGCTCTGCAGATTTCTCGGTTTGAGGACTCGTGTTACACAGATTCCTTATTCTTTCTAGGCAAAAGATCATGTAGTTGCCTGGAAATAAGGACTTCATTTTCCCGATTCATGCTCAAAAACACCATGATTCGTGTTTAGCCCATAGCAAGATGCTCTGAAGATTTTTGGGATTGACAACCCGAGAAACTCAGAATCCTTATTCTTACTTAACAAAAGGCAGTGAAGTTTCCTTTATGTGTGGACTCCCATTACCCAGATACCTACGTCAAAAACCTGATTCGTGGTTACATCTTAGGAAGACGGCCTGTAGTTTTTGGGATTGAGGACTCATATAAGGAAGATTCCTTTTACTTCCTTAGCAATATGACGTGTAGTTTCCTGTATATGACGACCTCGATTACCCAACTTCCTGCTTCACTCTGCAGGATGCCGAGACCGCTCCTGGTGACTGAGAATTCCAGTTTTTTGGATATCAAAAGAAAGACGTAAATAATGTACTTTGGGAACTGGAATCCAAGATTTCTGGTTCCCTTTCACAAAACGTCACCAAAATGTGGAATATTCCAAACCCAAAACCCCAAGTCCTACCTGCCCACCCACAAGAATTTTTTGTACTTTGAGGTAACCTGATTCGAGGAATTTTGTACCAATGAACCTTTTGATTCTGGGAAATATGATTATGGTCATAGATGTTCCCAGGAAACAAAAGGATTTCTAGGGCCAAATCCTTGATTAAACTAACAAGAGAACCAAAAAGATCCTGAGGATGTGTAATGACAGATTTAACATATCCACGGAGCAAGTACCTCTGAAAATATAGGGACCCAGAAGCCCAGATTGCTGATTAAACCTTATCAAGAGACCCTGTAGATTCCGGAAAATGAGAACTCCTAGAACCGGATTTCCTTTTAATTCTCAGTAAGATGCCATGATTTTTCCTGTCGATTTGGATTCCAAATTCAGTATATCAGAAGAAAGATGCCCAGAATATTCCGAGGTTCGTGGATTCCATGATTCCTGGTTACCCTTAAAAGTACATAGTAAATATTTGGCAAGTGCAAATACCTTGCCCTTCTCAAAATAAAAACAGACACGGAAGGAGAAGGATTATAGGGATCACCTTAAGACCAGAGTTACATCAAAATATGACAAGAAGATTTTTTTGTCCTGGAATCAGGCCTTAGTTATTCTGAGGAATCTAACGGACTTGGAGTGCGCAATACCGTTTACAACTTTTAAGAGGACCAGAATGTTGCTGGAGTCCAGAAATGACCGATTCATAATATCCAAATGTTAAATTGCTCTGAAACATTGGGGAGCTCGAGGATCTGTTTCTTCTTTGTCCCATAGCAGACAACGTGAGAATTTTCTGGATTGAGGGCACGTACAACAATGATTCTTTATTCGTACTTAGTTGGAGGCCATGGAGTGTCCTGTAACTGAGGACTCTCTTTCCCTTTTCCTGTTTTGAAACCCTGACTCTTGTTTAGCCTTTAGTAAGAAGTCATGGAGGTTTTTTGATAGGGGAACCGTGGAAAACAGATTTCTTCTCTTTTATTAGCAAGAGGTCATGTAGTTTCCTGTATATGAGGATTGCTATTACCCACATTCATGCCTCGGTCTTTGATTCTTCTTTAGCCGTCAGCAAGATGCCCTGTAGATTTTCAGGACTGAGGACTCCTATAGCCCAGAATCCTTATTTTTAGCAATAGTCGTGCAGTTACCTGTATATGCGTACTCCTGTTCACAGATATATGCGTTGAAAGCTTGATTCTTGTTTAGATCTTAGGAAGACGCTGTGCACTTTTTTGGAGATTGAGAAAATATGTCACCCACATTCCTTATTCTTTATTATGAAAAGTCAGTGCATTTGGCTGTATATGAGGATTTCATTTCCCTAGTATATGCTTCAAAAACCCAAATTCGTGTTTAGCCCTTAGCAAGAAACCCTGAGGATTTATTGGGATGGAGAACACTTGTAAACCAGATTCCTTATTCTCCTTTAGGAATAGACAGTGCAGTTTCCTCTATATGAGTGCTCCCATTATCCATATTCCTACACCCAAGACCTGAATGGCGGTTATCTCTTAGCAAGACGGTCTGTAGGTTTTTGGGATAGAGGCCTCGTGTAACCAAGAACCTTTATTCTTCCGTAGCAACAGGTCGTGTAGTGTTCTGTATAGGAGGACTCCCATTACTGAAATTCCTGCTTCATTCTCAGCAAGACACCAAGATTTCCTGGTGACCTAGAATTCCAGTTTTTTGGATATCAAGATAAAGTATCCCATAAAGTTCTTGAGGATTTGGACACCAAGATTCCTGGTCCGTTTTCAAAAGACACACTAAAAATATGGCGACATAGAAGCCCAGATTGCTGTTTAAACCTTATCAAGACACTTTGTAGATGTAGGCGATTGAGAACTCCAAGACCTGGATTCTCTTTCCGTTCTCAGCAAGATGCCCTGAATTTCCCTGTCCATGTGGATTCCAAAACTCTGTGTACAAAAATACAGATGCCCACATGTTTCCTAAGGATGTGGAATCCATGGATCCTGGGTACAATTTTATAATTCGTCCTAAATATTTTCAACTGCTAAACCCTCGGCGCCTCTACAAATAAAGTACAAACGGAAAGTTAAGGATTACCAAGTTCATCTTAAGACCAATGTTACATCCAAATACGGCAATATGGTAATATTTTCCCGGAAATCTGTCCTTAATTGTCCCAAGGAACTTAAGGGCTTTTTACTAAAAGATACCTGATTACAACTCTCCGGAGGACCAGAATGTTGCTGGAGTCCTGAAATGACTGATTCATAATACCCACTAGCCAAATATCTCTGAAATATGAGACGAGCTCAAAGTCTTGATTCTTGTTTATACCGCAGCAGGACACCCTGAGAATTTTTCAGATTGTGGACTAGTGTATCACAGATTCTTTATTCTTCTTTACCGAGGGGCCGTGTAATGTCCTGTGTATAAGGACTCCCTTTCCCCAGAATCCTGTTTGGAAACCCTGATTCTTGTTTTGCCATTAGCAACTTGTCATGTAGAAATTGTGACGGAGGAACCATTTAAAAGAGATTTCTTAGTTCTCATTACCTAGAGATCATGTAGATTCTGCAAATGAGGACTGCTATTACCTATGTTCCAGGTTCTAAACCCTGATTCTTGTTTAGCCAAGGGCAGATGTCTTGTTGATTTTAAGGACTGAGGACTGCTATAATCCGGATTCTTTTTAACCCTTGGAAAGGGGCTGTGTATTTTCCTGTACATTAGGACTCTCATTAGTTACATCCTGCTTCGAAACTCTGATTATTTTCAGAACTTTCCAAGATACTCTGTAGATTTTTGGGATTGAGGACGCATGTAACCCAGATGCCTTATTCTGTCTCAGCAAAAGGTTTTGTAGTTGCCTGTAAATAAGGATTCCATTTTCCAGTTTCATGCTCGAAAACACCATGATTCCTGTTTATCCCATAGCAAGATGACCTTAAGCTTTTTTGGGATTGACGACCTGAGTAACACAGATTCTTTATTCTTACTTAGCAATAGGCAGTGAAATTTCCTTTATGTGAGGCCTCTCATTATCCAGATTCCTACTTCAAAAACCTGATTCGTGGTTACATCTTAGGAAGACGACCTGTAGTTTTTGAGATTGAGGACTAATATAGGGAAGATTCCTTGTACTTTCTTACCAATATGACGTGTAGTTTCCTGTATATGATGACCTCCATTACCCAGCTACTTGCTTCACTCTGAGTGTTGCCGAGACTGTTCCAGAATTCCAGTTTTTTGGATATCAAGAGAAAGATGTCCATAATATTCTTTGGGACCTGGAATCCAAGATTCCAGGATTCTTGGTTCCCCTTCACAAGACCTCACAAAAATGTGGAATATTCCAAACCCAAATCCCTAATTCCTATCTGCCCACCCACAAGAATTTTCTGTACTTTGAGGTCACCTGAATCGAGGAATTTTGTACCAATATACCTGTTGCTTATGGGGAATATGATTATGGTCGTAGATGGTCCCAGGAAACAAAAGAATTCCTAGGGCCAAATCCATGATTACAACTAACATGAGGACCAGAAAGATCTTGAGAATCTGTAATGACATATTTAGCATATCTATGGAGCACGTAGCTCTGAAAATGTAGGGACACAGAAGCTCAGATTGCTGATTAAACCTTATCAAGCGGCCGTGTAGAATCGGGAAAATGAGAACCCCTAGAACCGGATTTCCTTTTAATTCTCAGTAAGATGCCCTAATTTTTCCTGTCGATTTGGATTGCAACTTCAGTATATCAAAAGACACATGCCCAGAAGTTTCCTACGTTCGTGGATTCCATGATTCCTGGTTACCATTAAAAGTACGTAGTAAACATTTGGCAAGTGCAAAACCCTTGTCCCTTCTCAAAATCACAAGAGACACGGAAGGAGAAGGTTTACAGGGTTGACATTAAGAACAAAGTTACATTCAAATATGGCAAGAAGATTATTTTTGTCCTGGAATCTTGCCTTAGTTGTTCTGAGGAACTTAACAGACTTGGAGTGCCCAATATCATTTACAAATTTTAAGAGGGCCAGAATGTTGCTGGAGTCTTGAAATGACCGATTCATAATATCCGAATGCTAAATTGCTCTGAAACATATGGGGAGATTGAAGATCTGTTTCTTGTTTGTCCCTTAGCAGACAACAGGGGAATTTTTTGGATTGAGGGCGCATACAACATTGATTCTTTATTCGTACTTAGTTGGAGGCCATGTAGTGTCCTGTAGGTGAGGACTCTCTTTCCCTTGATTCCTGTTTCGAAACCCAGATTCTTGTTTAGCCCTTAGTAAGAAGTCATGTAGATTTTTTGATAGAGGAACCATGGAAAACAGATTTCTTCTCTTTTATTAGCACGAGGCCATGTAGTTTCCTGTATATGAGGATTACTATTACACACATTCATGCCTCAAATCGCTGATTCTTCTGTAGCCGTCAGCAAGATGCCCTGTAGATTTTCAGGACTGAGGACTCGTATAACCCAGATTCTTTATTTTTAACAACAGCTGTGCGGTTACCTGTATATGAGTACTCCTGTTCACAGATACATGCGTCGAAAGCTTGATTCTTGTTTAGCTCTTAGGAAGACGCAGTATACTTTTTTGGAGATTGAGAAAACATGTCACCCACATTCATTATTCTATCTTAGGGAAAGTCAGTGTATTTTTCTGTATATGAGCATTTCATTTCACTATTTCGTGCTTCAAAAACACAAATTCGTACTTAGCCCTTAGTAAGAATCCCTGAAGTTTTATTGGGATGGGGGACATGTGTAAACCACATTCCTAGTTCTCCTTTTGAAATAGACTGTGCAGTTTTCTGTATATGAGGACTCCCATTATCCAGATTCTTACTCCCAATACCTGAATGGTGGTAATTTCTAAGCGATACGGTCTGTAGGTTTTTGGGATGGAGGCCTCATGTAACCAAGATTTCTTATTCTTCTGTAGCAACAGGTTGTGTAGTGTTCTCCATATGAGGACTCCCATTACTGAAATTCCTGCTTCATTCTCAGCAAGACGCCAAGATATTTCCTGGTGACCTAGAATTCCAGTGGCTTAGATATCAAGAGAAAGACTCCCATAAATTTCTTGTATATTTGGTACCCAAGATTCCTGGTCCCTTTTCAAAAGACACACCAAAAATTGGCGACATAGAATCCCAGATTGCTGAGTAAACCTTATCAAGTTATTTGTAGATTTAAGTGATTGACAACTACAAGAACCGGATTCCCTTTCCGTTCTAAGCATCATGCACGGAATTTCCCTTTCCATGTGGATTCCAAAACTCTGTGTACAAAAATGCAGAAGCCCAGCTGTTTCCTAAGGATGTGGAATCCATGGAACCTGGTTACATTTTATTAATTCGTAATAAACATTTGGCAACTGCAAAACCTTCGGGCCCTCTACAAATAAAGAACAAATGGAAATTTAAGGATTACCAAGTTCATCTTAAGACCAAAGTTACATCCAAATACGGCAATATGATACTTTTTTTCCGGGAATCTGGCCTTAATTGTCCCGAGGAACTAAAGGGATGTGTACTACCAGATACCCGATTACAACTCTCAGGAGGACTAGAATGTTGCTGGAGTCCTGAAATGACTGATTCATAATAGCCAAAAGCCAAATATCTCTGAAACATGAGATGACCCCAAAGCCTTGATTCTTGTTTATACCTCAGCAAGACGCCCTGAGAATTTTTCGGTTTGTGGACAAGTGTATCACAGAATCCTTATTCTTCTTTTCTGAGGGTCCGTGTAACGTCCTATATATGAGGACTCTCTTTCCCTAGAGTCCTGTCTGGAAACCCTAATTCTTGTTTTGCCATTAGCAACATGTCATGTTGATATTGTGATGGAGGAACCGTGTAAAAGAGGCTTCTTAGTTCTCTTTAGCTAGAGATCATGTAGATTCTGCATATGAGGACTGCTATTACCTATGTTCCAGCTCCTAAACCCTGATTCTTGTTTAGACCACAGCAGATTGCCTGTTGATTTTAAGGACTGAGGACTGCTATAACCCCGATTCTTTTTCTTCCTTGGCAAGAGGCTGTGTATTTTCCCGTATATTAGGATTCTCATTAGATACATCCCTATTCGAAACTCTGATTCTTTTTAGAACTGTACAAGATGTTCTGTAGATTTTTGGGATTGAAGTCTCGTGTAACCCAGATTCCTAAATCTTTCTTAGCAAAAGGTCATGTAGTTGCCTGTAAATAAGGACTCCATTTTCCAGATTCATGCTCAAAAACACCATGATTCGTGTTTAGCCCATAGCAAGATGACCTTAAGCTTTTTTGGGATTGAGGTCCCCAGTAAGGCAGATTCTTATTCTTACTTTGCAATAGGAAGTGAAGTTTCCTTTATGTGAGGACTCCCATTACCCAGATTCCTACTTCAAAAACCTGATTCATGGTTACGTTTAGGAAGACGGCCTGTAGTTTTTGGGATTGAGGACTTACATAAGGAAGATTACTTATACTTCCTTAGCAATATGATGTGTAGTTTCCTGTATATGATGACCTCCATTACCCAGCTTCCTGGTTCCCTATGCAGGATGCCAAGACAGTTCCTGGTGACCGAGTATTCCAGTTTTTTGTATATCAAGAGAAAGACGTCCATAATGTCCTTTGGGAACTGGAATCCAAGATTCTGGTTCCCTTTCACAAGACCTCCCAAAAATGTGGAGTCTTCCAAACCCAACCCCCAATTCTGACCTGCCCGCCCACAAGAATTTTCTGTACTTTGAGGTCACCTGAATCGAGGAATTTTGTACCAATATACCTTTTGATTCTGGGGAATATGATTATGGTCGTAGATGGTCCCAGGAAACAAAAGGATATCTAGGGCCAAATCCTTGATTACAAATAAGAAGAGGACCAGAAAAATCCTGAGGATCTGTAATGACAGATTTAGCATATCCACGGAGCATGTAATTCTGAAAATGTAGGGACACAGAAGAACAGATTGCTGATTAAACCTTATCAAGAGGCCATGTAGATTCCGGAAAATGAGAACTCCTAGAACCGGATTTCCTTTTAATTCTCAGTAAGATGCCCCGATTTTTCCTGTTGATTTGGATTCCAAATTCAGTATATCAAAAGACAGATGCCCATTAGTATCTTAGGTTCGTGGATTCCATGATTTTTGACTACCATTAAAACAACGTAGTAAACATTTGGCAAGTGCAAAACACTTGTCCCTTCTCAAAATCCCAATAGAGACAGAAGTGGAAGGATTACAGGGTTCACCTTAAGACCAGAGTTACATCCAAATATGGCAAGAATATTCTTTTGTCCTGGAATCTGGCCTTAGTTGTTGTGAGGAACCTAACGGACTTGTAGTGCCCAATAACATTTACAGATTTTAACAGGACCAGAATGTTGTGGAGTTCTGATATGACCGATTCATAATATCTGAATGCTAAATTGCTCTGAAACACTTGGGGAGCTCAAAGATCTGTTTCTTGTTTGTTCTATAGCAGACAACCTGGGAATTTTTTGGATTGAGGGCGCGTACAACAATGATTCTTTATTCGTACTTAGTTGGAGGCCATGTAGTGTCCTGTATGTGAGAACTTTCTTTCCCTTGATTCCTGTTTTGAAACCCTGATACTTGTTTAGCACTTAGTAAGAAGTCATGCAGATTTTTTGATAGAGGAACCGTGGAAAACAGATTTTTTTCTCTTTTATAAGCAAGAGGTCATGTAGTTTCCTGTATATGAGAATTTCTATTACTCAAAATCATGCCTCAAATCCCTGTTTCTTCTATAGCCATCAGCAAGATGCCCTGTAAATTTTCAGGACTGAGGACTTGTATAACCATGATTCCTTATTTTTAGCAACAGTCGTGCATTTACCTGTGTATGAGTACTCCTGTTCAGAGATACATGCGTCGATATCTTGATTCTTGTTTAGATCTTAGGAAGACGCCGTATATTTTTTTGGACATTGAGAAAACATGTCATACACATTCCTTATTCTTTCTTAGGAAAAGTCGTGCATTTTTCTGTATATGAGCATTTCATTTTCCTAGTTCATGCTTCAAAAACCCAAATTCTTGTTTAGTACATAGGAAGAAACCCTGAAATTTTATGGGGTTGGATGAATCGTGTGAATCAGATTCCTTATTCTCCATTTGCAATAGATAGTGCAGTTTCCTGAATATGAGGACTTCCATTATCCAGATTGCTACTCCCAAAATCTGAATGGTGGTTATCTCTTAGCAAGACTGTCTGTAGTTTTTTGGGATGGAGGCCTCGTTTAACCAAGATTCCTTATTCTTCCGTAGCAACAGGTCGTGTAGTGTTCTGTATATGAGGACTCCCATTACTGAAAGTCCTGCTTCATTCTCACCAAGTCGCCAATATATATACTGGTGACCTAGAATTCCAGTTGCTTGGATATCAAGAGAAAGTCTCCCATAAAGTTCTTGAGGAATTGGAACCCAAGATTCCTGGTCCCTTTTCAAAAAACACACTAAAAATGTGGTGACATAGAAGCCCTAATTGCTGATTAAACAGATCAAGAGACTTTGTAGATTAGGGCGACTGAGAACTCCAAGAACCGGATTCCCTTTCCGTTCTCAGCAAGATGCCCTGAATTTCCCTGTCCATGTTGATTCTAAAACTCTGTGTACAAAAATACAGATGCCCAGATGTTTTATAGGGACGTGGAATCCATGGATCCTGGTTACATTTTAATAATTCGTACTAAATATTTGGCAACTGCAAAACCCGCGGGTCCTCTACAAATACAGTAGAAACAGGAATTCAAGGATTGCCAAGTTCATCTAAAGACCAATGTTACATCCAAATATGACAATATGATACTTTTTTTCCGGGTTATGGCCTTAATTGTCCTGAGGAATTTAAGGGTTGGTACTTCCAGATACACGATTAAACTCTCAAGAGGACCAGAATTTGTCTGGAGTCCTGAAATGACTGATGTATAATACCCACAAGCCAAATATCTCTGAAACATGAGATGCGCTTGAAGCCTTGATTCTTGTTTATACCGCAGCAAGACACCCTGAGAATTTTTCAGATTGTGGACTAGTGTATCACAGATTCCTTATTCTTCTTTACCGAGGGGCCATGTAATGTTCTGTATATGAGGACTCCCTTTCCCCTGAATCCTGTTTGGAAACCCTGATTCTTGTTTGGCCATTAGCAACATATCATGTAGCTATTGTGACGGAGGTACCGTTTAAAAGGGTTTTCTTAGTTCTCTTTAGCTAGAGATCAAATAGATTCTGCATATGAGGACTGCTATTACCTAGGTTCCAACTTCTAAACACTGATTCTTGTTTAGCCCACAGCAGATGGCCTGATTCTTGTTTAGCCCATGGCAGATTGATTTTAAGGCCTGAGGACTGCTATAACCCCAATTCTTTTCCACCCTTGGCAAGGGGCTGTGTATTTTCCTGTATATTTGGACTCTCATTAGGTACATCCTGCTTCGAAACTCTAATTTTTTTAGAACTTTCCAAGATGCTCTGTAGATATTTGGAATTAAGGACTCGTGTAACCCAGATTACTTATTCTTTCTTAGCAAATTGTCATGTAGTTGCCTGTACATAAGGACTCCATTTTCCGGATTCATGCTTGAAAACACCATGATTCATGTTTAGCCCATATCAAGATGACCTTAAGCTTATTTGGGATTGAGTACCTGAGGAACGCAGATTCTTATTCTTACATAGGAATAGGCAGTGAAATTTCCTTTATGTGAGGACTCCCATTACCCAGATTCCTACTTCAAAAACCTGATTCGTGGTTACGTCTTAGGAAGATGGCCTGTAGTTTTTGGGATTGAGCACTCTTATAAGGAAGATTCCTTTTACGTCCTTAGCAACATGATGTGTAGTTTCCTGTATATGACGACCTTCATTACCCAGATTCCTGCTTCACTCTGCAGGATTCCTAGACAGTTCCTGGTGACCAAGAATGCCAGTTTATTGGATATCAAGAGAAAGACGTCCATAATGTTCTTTGAGAACTGGAATCCAAGATTTCTGGTTCCCCTTAACAAGACCTGAGAAAAATGTGGAATAATCCAAACACAAAACCCCAATTCCTACCTGACCACCCAAAAGAAGTTTCTGTTCTGTGAGTTCACCTGAATCGAGGAATTTTCTACCAATATAACTTTTGTTTCTGGGGAATATGATTATGGTCATAGATGGTCCCAGGAAACAAAATGATTTCTAGGGCCAAATCCTTGATTATAAATAACAAGAGGACCAGAACGATCCTGAGGATCTGTAATGACAGATTTAGCGTATCCATGGACCAAGTAGCTCTGAAAATGTAGGGACCCAGAAGCCCAGATTGCTGATTAAACCTTATCAAGAGGCCCTGTAGATTCCGGAATATGAGAACCCTAGGATCGGATTTCCTTTAAATTCTCAGTAACATGCCCTGATTTTTCCTCTCGATTTGGATTCCAAATTCAGTATACCAAAAGGCTCATGCCCAGAAGTTTCCCAGGTTCGTGCATTCCATGATTCCTGGTTACCATTAAAAGTACGTAGTAAACATTTGGCAAGTGCAAAACCCTTGTCCATTCCAAAATAAAAAGAGACACGGAAGGGGAAGGATTACAGGGTTCACCTTAAGACCAGAGTTACATCCAAATACGGCAAGAAGATTCTTTTTGCCCTGGAATCTGGTCTTAGTTGTTCTGAGTATCTTAATGGACTTGGAGTGTCCAATATCATTTACAACTTTTAAGAGGAACAGAATGTTGCTGGAGTCCTGATAAGACCGATTCATATATCCAAATGCTAAAATGCTCTGAAACATTTGAGGAGCTCGAAGATCTGTTTGTTGTTTGTCCCATAGCAGACAACCTGGCAATTTTTTGGATTGAGGGCGCGTACAACAATGATTCTTCATTCGTACTAAGTTGGAGGCCATGTAGTGTCCTCTATGTGAGGACTCTCTTTCCCTTGATTCCTGTTGTGAAACCCTGATACTTGTTTAGCCCTTAGTAAGAAATCATGCAGATTTATTGATAGAAGAACCGTTGAAAACAGATTTCTTCTCTTTTATAAGCAAGAGGACATGTAGTTTCCTGTATATGAGGATTGCTTTTACCCACATTCATGCCTCGAATCCCTGATTCTTCTATATCCATCAGCAAGATGCCCTGTAGATTTTCAGGACTGAGGCCTTGAATAGCACAGTTTTCTTATTTTTAGCAACAGCCATGCAGTTACATGTATATGAGTACTCCTGTTCACAGATACATGCATCGAAAGGTTGATTCTTGTTTAGATCTTGCGAAGACGCTGTATATTTTTTGGAGATTGAGAATGTATGTCACCCATATTCCTTATTCTCTCTTCGGAAAAGTCAGTGCATTTGCCTGTATATGAGCATTTCATTTCCCTAGTTCAAAAACCCAAATTCACGTTTAGCCCTTAGCAAGAAACGCTGAAGTTTTATTGGGATGGAGGACTCGTGTAAACCAGATTCCTAATTCTCCTTTAGCAAGAGACAGTGCAGTTTCCTGTATATGAGGACTCCCATTATCCAGATTCCTACTCCCAAAACCTGAATGGTGGTTATCTCTTAGCAAGACGGTCTGTAGGTTTTTGGGATGGAGGCCTCGTGTAACCAAGATTCCTTATTAATTCGTAGCAATAGGTCGTGTAGTCTTCTGTATATGAGGACTTCCATTACTGAAATTCCTCCTTCATTGTCAGCAAGACTCCAAGATATTTCCTGGTGACCTAGAATTCCAGTTGCTTGGAAATCAAGAAAAACTCCCATAAAGTTCTTTAGGAATTTGAACTCAAGATTCCTGACCCTTTTCAAAAGACACACTAAAAATGTGGCAACATAGAAGACCAAATAGATGATTAAACCTTATCAAGAGATTTTGTAGATTTAGGTGATTGAGAATTCCAAGAACTGGATTCCCTTTCCATTCTCAGCAAGATGCCTTGAATTTCCCTGTCCATTTGGATTACAAAACTCTGTGTACAAAAATGCAGTTGCACAGATGTTGCACAGATGTGGAATCCATGGATACCGGTTATATTTTAATAATTCGTGCTAATTATTTGGCAACTGCAAAACCCTTGGGCCCTCTACAAATAAAGTACACATGGAAATTTAAGGATTGCCAAATTCATCTTAAGACCAACGTTACATCCAAATATGGCATTAAGATAATTTTTTTCCAGGAATCTGGCCTTATTGTCCGGAGGAACTTAAGGGATTTGTACTACCATTTACCTGATTACAACTCTCAAGAGGTACAGAATGCTGCTGGAGTCCTGAAATGATTGATTCATAATACCCACAAGCCAAATATGTCTGAAACATGAGACGAGCTTGAAACCTGGATGCATGTTTATATCGCAGCAAGAAACCCAGAGAATTTTTCGGATTGTGGACTAATGTACCACAGATTCCTTATTCTTCTTAACGAGGGGCCGTGTAATGTCCTGTATATGAGGACTCCTTTTTCCCAGAATCCTGTTTGGAAACACTGATTCTTGTTTTGCATTAGCAGCATATCATGTAGATATTGTGACGGCAGTACCGTGTAAAAGGTGTTTCTTAGTTCTCTTTAGCTAGAGATCATGTAGATTCTGCGTAGGAGGACTGCTGTAACCTATGCTCCATCTTCTAAACCCTGATTCCTGTTTAGCCAACAGCAGATGGCCTGTTGATTTTAAGGACTGAGGACTGCTAAAACCCCGATTCTTTTTCACCCTTGGCAACGGCTGTGTTTTTTCTTGTATATTTGGACTCGCATTAGATGCATCCTGCTTCGATACTCTGATTATTTTAGAACTTTCCAAGATACTCTATAGATTTTTGGGATTGAGGACTCATGTAACGCACATTCCTTATTTTTCTTAGCAAAAGTTCATGTAGTTGGCTGTATATAAGGACTCCATTTACCAGATTCATGCTCGAAAACACCATGATTCGTGTTTAGCCCATGGCACGATGACCTTAAGCTTTTTTGGGATGGAGGACCCGAGTAACGCAGATTCCTTATTCTTACTTAGCAATAGGCAGTGAAGTTTCCTTTATGTGAGGACTCCCATTACCCAGATTCCTACTTCAGAAACCTAAACATTTGGCACGTGCAAAACCCTTGTCCCTTCTCAAAATAAAAAGAGACACGGAAGGTGAAGGATTACAAGGTTCACCTTTAGATCAAAGTTACATCCAAATATGGCAAGAAGATTCTTTTGCCCTGGAATCTTGCCTTCGTTGTTCTGAGGAACAGAAACGCCTTGGAATTCCCAATACCATTTACACCTTTTAAGAGGACTAGAATGTTGCTGGGGTCCTGAAATGACCGATTCATTATATGGGAATGCTAAATTGCTCTGAAATATTTGGGGAGCTCGAAGATCTGTTTCGTGTTTGTCCCATAGCACACAACCTGGGAATTTTTTGGATTGAGGGCATGTACAACAATGATTCTTTATTCGTACTTAGTTGGAGGTCATGTAGTGTCCTGTATGTGAGGATTCTTTTTCCCTTGATTCCTGTTTCGAAACCCTGATTCTTGTTTAGACCTTAGTAAGGAGTCATGTAGATTTTTTGATAGAGGAACCGTGGAAAACAGATTTCTTCTCTTTTATTAGCAAGAGGCCATGTAGGTTCCTGTATATGTGGTTTGCTATTACCCACATTCATGCCTCGTATCCCTGATTCTTCTTTAGCCGTCAGCAAGATGCCCTGTAGATTTTCAGGACGGAAGGCTCGTATAACACAGATTTCTTATTTTTAGCAACAGCCGTGCAGTTACCTCTATATGAGTACTCCTGTTCACAGAAACGTGAGTCAAAAGGTTGATTCCTTTTTAGATCTTAGGGGGATGCCGTAATTTTTTTGGAGATGGAGAAACATGTCACCCACATTCCTTATACTTTCTTAGGAAGAGTCAGTGCATTTGTCTGTATATGAGCATTTCATTTCTCTAGTTCATGCTTCAAAAACCCAAATTCGTGTTTAGCACTTAGCAAAAATTTTATTTCGATGGAGGACACATGTAAACCAGATTACTTACTCTCCTTTAGCAATAGACAGTGTAGTTTCTTGTACATGAGGACTCCCATTATCCAGATACCTAATCCCAAAACCTGAATGGTGGTTATCTCTTAGCAAGACGGTCTGTAGGTTTTTGGATGGAGGCCTCGTGTAATCAAGATTCCTTATTCTTCCGTAACAACAAGTCGTGTAGTGTTCTGTATCTGAGGACTCCCATTCCTGAAATTCCTGCTTCATTCTGAGCAAGACGCCAAGATGTTTCCTGGTGTCCTAGAATTCCAGTTGCTTGGAAATCAAGAAAAAGAATCCCAGAAAGTTCTTTAGGAATTGGAACACAAGATTCCTGGTCTCTTGTCAAAACACACACTAAAAATGTGGCGACATAGAAGCCCAGATTGCTGATTAAACCTTGTCAAGAGATTTTGTAGATTTAGGCGATTGAGAACTCCAAGAACCGTATTCCCTTTCCGTTCTCAGCAAGATGCCCTGAATTTCCCTGTTGATGTGTATTCCAAAGCCCTGTGTACAAAGATGCAGATGCCCAGATGTATCCTAGAGACGTGGAATCCATGGATACTGGTTACATTTTAATAATTTGTACTAAATATTTGGCAACTGCAAAACCCTAGGGCCTTCTACAAATAAAGAACAAACGGAAATTTAAGGATTACCAAGTTCACCTTAAGACCAATGTTACATCCAAATACGGCAATATGATACCTTTTTTTCCGGGAATCTGGCCTTAATTGTCCCGAGGAACTTTACGGATTTGTACTACAAGATACCCGAATACAACTCTCAAGAGTAACAGAATGTTTCTGGAGTTCTGAAATTATTGATTCATAGTACCCACAAGCCAGATGTCTCTGAAACATGAGACGAGCTTGAGGCCTAGATGCTTGTTTATACCGCAGTAATATGCACAGAGAATTTTTCTGATTGTGGACTAGTATATCACAGATTCCTTATTCTTTAGCAAGGGACCGTGTAATGTCCTTTATATGAGGACTCCCTTTCCCCAGAATCCTGTTTTGAAACCCTGATTCTTGTTTTGCAATTAGAAATATATCATGCAGATATTGTGACGGAGGAACCATGTAAAATAGGTTTCTTAGTTCTCTTTAGCTAGAGATAATGTAGATTCTGCATATGAGGACTGCTATTACCTATGTTCCCGCTTCTAAACCTTGATTCTTGGTTAGCCAACAGCAGATGGCCTGTTGATTTTAAGGCCTGAGGACTGCTATAACCCCAATTCTTTTTCACCCTTGGCAAGGGGCTGTGTATTTTCCTGTATAATTGTACTCTCATTAGATACATACTGCTTTGAAACTCTGATTATTTTAGAACTTTGCAAGATGCTCTGTAGATTTTTTACGATTGAGGACTCGTGTAATGCAGATTCCTTATTCTTCTTAGCAAAAGGTCATGTAGTTGCCTGTAAATAAGGACTCCATTTTCCAGATTCATGCTCGAAAACACCATGATTCGTGTTTAGCCCATAGCACGATGAGCTTAAGCTTTTTTGGGATTGAGGACCCGAGTGACGCATATTCCTTATTCTTTCTTAGCAATAGGCAGTGAAGTTTCCTTTATGTGAGGAGTCCCATTACCCAGATTCCTACTTCAGAAACCTGATTCGTGGTTCCGTCTTAGGAAACGGCCTGTAGTATTTGGGATTGAGGACTCATATAAGGAAGACTCCTTATACTTTCTTACCAATATAACGTGTACTTTCCTGTATATGACGAGCTCCATTACCCAGCTTCCTGTTTCACTCTGCAGGATGCCGAGACAGTTCCTGGTGACCAAGAATTCCAGTTTTTTGATATGAAGAGAAAGACGTTCATAATGTTCTTTGGGAACTGGAATCCAGGATTCCTGTTTGCCTTTCACAAGACGTCCCCAAAACGTGGAATATTCCAAACACAAAACCCCAATTCCTACCTGCCCATCCACAAGATTTTACTGTAGTTTGACGTCACCTGAATCTAGGAATTTTGTACCAATATAACTTTTGATTATGGGGTATATGATTATGATCATAGATGGTCCCAGGAAACAAAAGGATTTATCTAGCCAAATCCTTGAGGATCTGTAATGACAGATTTAGCCAATCCACGGGGCAAGTAGCTCTGAATATGTAGGACCCGAAAGCCCAGATTGCTGATTAAACCTCATTAAAGGGTCCTGTAGATTCCGGAGAATGAGAACTCCTACAGCCGAATTTCCTTTTAATTCTTAGAAAGATGACCTGATTTTTCTTGTCGATTTGGATTCCAAATTCAGCATATCAAAACACAGATGCTCAGAAATTTCCTAGGTTCGTGGATTCCATGATTCCTGGTTACCATTAAAAGTACATAGTAAATATTTCGCAAGTGAAAATCCTTGTACTTTCTCAAAATAACAAGAGACATGAAAGGTGAAGGATTAGAGGGTTCACCTTAAGATCGGAGTTACATCCAATTATGGCAAGAAGATACTTTTTGTCCTAGAATCTAGCCTTAATTGTTCTGAGGACCTTAACCGACTTGGAGTGCCCAATACAATTTACAAATTTTAAGAGAACCAGACTGTTGCAGTATTACTGAAATAACCGATTCATAATATCCTCATGTTAAATTGTTCTGAAACATGTGGGGACCTCAAAGATCTGTTTCTTGTTTGTCCCATAGCAGACAACCTGGGAATTTTTTGGATTGAGGGCATGTACAACAATGATTCTTTATTCGTACTTAGTTGGAGGCCATGTAGTGTCCTGTATGTGCAGACACTCTTTCCCTTGATTCCTGTTTCAAAACCCTGATTCTTGTTTAGCCCTTAGTAGGAAGTCATGTAGATTTATTGATAGAGGAACAGTGGAAAACAGATTTCCTCTCGTTTATTAGCATGAGGCCATGTAGTTTCCTGTATATGAGGATTGCTATTACCCACATTCTTGCCTCGAATCCCTGATTCTACTATAGCCGTCAGCAAGATGCCCTGTAGATTTTCAGACTGAGGATGCGTATAACGCAGATTCCTTCTTTTTAGCATCAGCCGTGCAGCTACCTGAATATGAGTACTCCTGTTCATAAATACATGCTTCGAAAGCTTGATCCATGTTTAGATCTTAGGAAGACGCCATATATTTTTTGGAGATTGAGAAATCATGTCACCCACATTCTTTGTACTTTCTTAGGAAAAGTCAGTGCATTTGTCTGTATATAAGCATTTCATTTCCCTAATTAATTCTTCAAAAACCCAAATTCGTGTTTATCCCTTAGCAAGAAACCCTGAAGTTTTATAGGAATGGAGGACACTTGTAAACCAGATTCCTTATTCTCCTTTAGCAATAGACAGTGCAGTTCCCTGTATATGAGGATTCCCAATCTCCAGATTCCTACTCCCAAAACCTGAATGGTGGTTATCTTTTAGAAAGACGGTCTGCAGGGTTTTGGGATGAGGGTCTCGTGTAACCAAGATTCCTTATTGTTCCATAGTAACAGGTCGTGTAGTGTTCTGTATATGAGGACTCCCATTACTAAAATTCCTGCCTCATTCTCAGCAAGAGGCCAAGATATTTCCAGGTGAACTAGAATTCCAGTTGCTTGGATATCGAGAGAAAGACTCCCATAAAGTTCTTGATGAATTGGAACCCACGATACCTGGTCCCTCTTCAAAACACATTAAAAATGAGGCGACATAGAAGCCCAGATTGCTGATTAAACCTGATCAAGACACTTTGTAGATTTAGGCGATTGAGAACTCCAAGAACCGGATTCCCTTTCCGTTTTCAGCAAGATGCCCTGATTTTCCCTGTCTATGTGGATTCCAAAACTCTGTGTACAAAAAAGCAGATGCCCAGATGTTTCCTAGGGACCTGGAATCCATGGATCCTGGTTAACATTTGTTAATTCGTACGAAATATTTGGTAACTGCAAAATCGTCAGCGCCACTACAAATAAAGTACAAACGGAGTTTTAAGGATTAACAAGTTCTTCTTAAGACCAATGTTACATCCAGTTGCGGCAATATGATACTTTTTTTCCGGGAATCTGGCCTTAATTTTCCCGAGGAAGTTAAGGGATTTGTACTACCAGATACCCGATTACAACTCTCAAGAGAACCAGAATATTGCTGGAGGCCTGAAATGACTGATTCATAATACCCAAAAGCCAAATATCTCAGAAACATGAGACGAGCTCGGAGCCTTGATTGTTGTTCATACCGCAGTAAGACGCCCTGAGAATTTCTCGGATTGTGGACTAGTGTATCACAGATTCCTTATTCGTTTAAACCGAGGGGTCGTTTAAGGTCTTGTATATGAGGAATCCCATTCCCCAGAACCCTGTTTGGAAACCATGATTATTGTTTTGCCATTAGCAACATGTCATGTAGATATTGGGATGGACGAACTGTGTAAAAGAGTTTTCTTAGTTCTCCTTAGCTAGACATCATGTAGATTCTACATAAGCGGACTGCTATTACCTGTGTAACAGCTTCTAAACCCTAATTCTCGTTAAATCCACAGCAGATGGCCTGTTGATTTTAAGGACTGAGGACTGCTATAACCCCGATTCTTTTTCTTCCTTGACAAGGGGCTGTGTATTTTCCTGTATATTAGGACTCTCATTAGATGCATCCTGCTTCGAAACTCTGATTCTTTATAGAAGTTTCCAAGAAGCTCTGTAAATTTATAGGAGTGAGGACTCGTGTAACCCAGATTCCTTACTCTTTCTTAGCAAAAGATCATGTAGTTTCTGTAAATAAGGACGCCACTTTCCAGATTCATGCAGGAAAATACCATGATTCTTGTTTAGCCCATAGCAAGATGACCTTAACCTTCTTTGGGATTGAGGACCTGAGTAACGCGGATTCTTTATTCTTACTTAGCAAACCGCAGTGAAGTTTTCTTCATGTGAGGACTCCCATTACCCAGATTTCTCCTTCAAAACCTGATTCTTGGTTACGTCTTAGGAAGACGGCCTGCAGTTTTGGGGATTGAGTACTCATATAAGGAAGATTGCTTATACTTTCTTAGAAATGTGACGTGTAATTTCCTGTATATGACGACCACCATTACCCAGCTTACTACTTCACTCTGCAGGATGCCGTGACAGTTCCTGGTGACGGAGAATACCAGTTTTTTGTATATCAAGAGAAAGACGTCCAGGATATTCTTGGGGAACTGGAACCTAAGATTCTGATTACCCTTCACGAGACCTTTCAAAAATGTGGAATATTCCAAACACAAAACCCCTATTCTTACCAGCCCAGCCACAAATTTTCTGTACTTTAAGGTAACCTGAATCGAGGAATTTTGTACCAATATACCTTTTGATTCTGGTTAATATGATTATATACGTAGAACGTCCCAGAAAAAAAAAGGATTTCTATGGCATAATCCTTGATTACATCTAACAAGAGGACCAGAAAGATCTCGAGGATCTGTAAAAACAGATTTAGCATATCCACGGAGCAAGTATCTTTGAATATGTACGGTCCCAGAAGCCCAGGTTGCTGATTAAACCTCATCAGGAGGCCCTGTATAATACAGAAAATGAGAACTCCTAGAACCGGATTACCTTTCAATTCTCAGTAACATGGCCTGATTTTCCTGTCGATTTGAATTCCAAATTAGTATATAAAAAGTCAGATGCCCAGAAGTATCCTAGGTTGGTGGATTCCACGATTCCTGGTTACCATTCAAAGTACGTAGCAAACATTTGGCACGTGCAAAACCCTTGTCCCTTCTCAAAATAAAAAGAGACACGGAAGGGGAAGGATTACAAGGTTCACCTTTAGATTAAATTTACATCCAAATATGGCAAGAAGAGTCTTTTTGTCCTGGAATCTTGCCTTCGTTGTTCTGAGGAACAGAAACGCCTTGGAATTCCCAATACCATTTACACCTTTTAAGAGGACTAGAATGTTGCTGGGGTCCTGTAATGACCGATTCATTATATCAGAATGCTAAATTGCTCTGAAACATTTGGGGAGCTCGAAGATCTGTTTCTTGTTTGTCCCATAGCACAAAACCTGGAAATTTTTTGGATTGAGGGCACGTACAAAAATGATTCTTTATTCGTACTTAGTTGGAGGTCATGTAATGTCCTGTATGTGAGGACTTTCTTTCCCTTGATTCCTGTTTCGAAACCCTGATTCTTGTTTAGCCCTTAGTAAGAAGTCATGTAGATTTTTTGATAGAGGAACCGTGGAAAACAGATTTCTTCTCTTTTATTAGCAAGAGGCCATGTAGTTTTCTGTATATGAGGATTGCTATTACACACAATCAGGATTCTTCTTTAGCCGTCAGCAAGATGCCCTGTAGATTATCAGGACTGAAGGCTCGTATAACACAGATTTCTTATTTTTAGCAACAGCTGTGCAGTTACCTGTATATGAGGACTCCTGTTCACAGATACGTGAGTCAAAAGCTTGATTCTTGTTTAGATCTTAGGGGGATGCCGTATATTTTTTTGGAGATGGAGAAAACACGTGACCCACATTTCTTATACTTTCTTAGGAAGAGTGAGTGCATTTGTCTGTATATGAGCATTTCATTTCTCTAGTTCATGCTTCAAAACCCCAAATTCGTGTTTAGCCCTTAGCAAGAAACCCTGAAATTTTTTGGGATGGAGGACACATGTAAACCAGATTCCTTATACTCCTTTAGCAATAGACAGTGCAGTTTCCTGTATATGAGGACTCCCATTATCCAAATTCCTACTCCCAAAACCTGAATGGTGGTTATCTCTTAGCAAGACGGTCTGTAGGTTTTTTGGATGGAGGCCTCGTGTAATCAAGATTCCTTATTCTTCCGTAACAACAAGTCGTGTAGTCTTCTGTATATGAGGATTCTCATTACTGAAATTCCTGCTTCATTCTGAGCAAGACGCCAAGATGATTCCTGGTGTCCTAGAATTCCAGTTGCTTGGAAATCAAGAAAAAGAATTACAGAAAGTTCTTTAGGAATTGGAACAAAAGATTCCTGGTCACTTTTCAAAACACACTCTGAAAATGTGGCGACATAGAAGCCCAGATTGCTGATTAAACCTTGTCAAGAGACTTTGTAGATTTAGGCGATTGAGAACTCCAAGAACCATATTCCCTTTCCGTTCTCAGCAAGATGCCCTGAATTTCCCTGTTCATGTGTATTCCAATGCCCTATGTACAAAGATGCAGATGCCTAGATGTATCCTAGAGACGTGGAATTCATGGATACTGGTTACATTTTAATAATTCTTACTAAATATTTGGCAACTGCAAAACCCTCGGGCCCTCTACAAATAAAGAACAAATGGAAATTTAAGGATTACCAAGTTCACCTTAAGATCAATGTTACCTCCAAATACAGCAATATGATTCTTTTTTTCTGTGAATCTGGCCTTAATTGTGCCGAGGAACTTTAAGGATTTGTACCACCAGATACCCGAATACAACTCTCAAGAGGAACAGAATGTTGCTGGAGTTTTGAAATTATTGATTCATAATACCCACAAGCCAAATATCTCTGAAACATGAGATGAGCTCGAAGCCTAGATGCTTGTTTATACCGCAGCAAGATGCCCAGAGAATTTTTCCGATTGTGGACTAGTATATCACAGATTCCTTATTCTTCTTTAGCGACGGGCCATGTAATGTCCTGTATATGAGGACTCCCTTTCCCCAGAATCCTGTTTGGAAACCCTGATTCTTGTTTTGCAATTAGCAATATATCATGTGGATATTGTGACGGAGGAACCATGTAAAATAGGTTTCTTAGTTTTCTTTAGCTAGAGATAATGTAGATTCTGCATATGAGGACTGCTATTACCTATGTTCCCACTTCTAAACCTTGATTCCTGGTTAGCCAAAAGCAGATGTCCTGTTGATTTTAAGGCCTGAGGACTGCTATAACCCCACTTATTTTTCACCCTTGGCAAGGGGCTGTGTATTTTCCTGTATATTTGTACTCTCATTAGATACATCCTGCTTTGAAACTGTGATTATTTTAGAACTTTCCAAGATGCTCTGTAGATTTTTTGGATTGAGGACTCGTGTAACGCAGATTCCTTATTCTTCTTAGCAAAAGGTCATGTAGTTGCCTGTATATAAGGACTCCATTATCCAGATTCATGCTCGAAAGCACCATGATTCGTGTTTAGCCCATAGCACAATGACCTTAAGGTTTTTTGGGATTGAGGACCCCAGTGACGCATATTCCTTATTCTTACTTACAATAGGCAGTGAATTTTTTTATGTGAGGACTCCCATTACCCAGATTCCTACTTCAGAATCCTGATTCGTGGTTCCATCTTAGGAAGATGGCCTGTACTTTTTGGGAATGAGGATTCATATAAGGAAGATTCCCTATACTTTCTTAACAATATGACGTGTAGTTTCCTGTATATGACGAACTCCATTACCCAGCTTCCTGCTTCACTCTGCAGGATGCCGAGACAGTTCCTGATGACCTAGAATTCCAGTTTTGTGGATATGAAGAGAAAGACGTCCGTAATGTTCTTTGGGAACTGGAATCCAAGATTCCTGGTTCCCCTTCAAAAGACCTCCCCAAAACGTGGAATATTCCAAACACAAAACCCCAATTCCTACTTGCCCGCCCACAAGAATTTTCTGCAGTTTGACCTCACCTGAGTAGAGGAATTTTGTACCAATATATCTTTTGATTCTGGAGTATATGATTATGGTCATAGATAGTGTCAGGAAACAAAAGGATTTCTAGACCCAAATCCTTGAGGATCTGTAATGACAGATTTAGCCTATCCACGGGCAAGTTGCTCTGAAAATGTAGGGCCCCAGAAGCCCACATTGCTGATTGAACCTCATTAAGGGGTCCTGTAGATTCCGGAGAATGAGAACTCCTACAGCCGAATTTCTTTTTAATTCTTAGTAAGATGCCCTGATTTTTCTTGTCGATTTGGATTCCAAATTTAATATATCAAAAGAAAGATGCTCGGAAATATCCTAGGTTCGTGGATTCCATGATTCCTGGTTACCATTCCATTAAAAGTACGTAGTAAACATTTGGCAAGTGCAAAATCCTTGTCGCTTCTCAAAATCACAAGAGACATGAAAGGTGAAGGATTAGAGGGTTCACCTTAAGACAGGAGTTACATCCAATTACGGCAAAAAGATACTTTTTGTCCGGAATCTGGCCTTAATTGTTCTGAGGAACCTAACGTACTTGGAGTGCCCAATACCATTTACAAATTTTAAGAGAACCAGAATGTTGCAGGATTCCTGAAAAGACCGATTCATAATATCCTCATGTTAAATTGCTCTGAAACATGTGGGTAGCTCAAAGATCTGTTTCTTGTTTGTCCCATAACAGACAACCTGGGAATTTTTTGGATTGAGGGCGTGTACAACAATGATTCTTTACTCCTACTTAGTTGGAGGCCATGTGGTGTCCTGTATTTGCAGACACTCTTTCCCTTGAATCCTGTTTCAAAACCCTGATTCTTGTTTAGCCCTTAGTAGGAAGTCATGAAAATTTATTGATAGAGGAACAGTGGAAAACAGATTTCCTCTCGTTTATTAGCATGAGGCCATGTAGTTTCCTGTATATGAGGTTTGCTATTACCCACATTCATGTCTCGAATCCCTGATTCTACTATAGCCGTAAGCAAGATGCTGTGCAGATTTTCAGACTGAGGATGCGTATAACGCAGATTCCTTCTTTTAGCATCAGCCATGCAGCTACCTGTATATGAGTACTCCTGTTCATAAATACATGCGTCAAAAGCTTGATCTTTGTTTAGATCATAGGAAGACGCCGTATATTTTTTTGGAGATTGAGAAATCATGTCACCCACCTTCCTTGTACTTTCTTAGGAAAAGTCAGTGCATTTGTCTATATATGAGCATTTCATTTTCCTAGTTAATTCTTCAAAAACCCAAATTCGTGTTTATCCCTTAGCAAGAAACACTGAAGTTTTATAGGGATGGAGGACACGTGTAAACCAGATTCCTTATTCTCCTTTAGCAATAGACAGTGGAGTTCCCTATATATGAAGACTCCCATTATCCAGATTCCTACTCCCAAAACCTGAGTGGTGGTTATCTCTTAGAAAGACGGTCTATAGGGTTTTGGGATGGGGGCCTCACGTAACCAAAATTCCTTATTGTTCCATAGTAACAGGTCGTGTAGTTTTCTGTATATGAGGACTCCCATTACTGAAATTCCTGCTTCATCTCAGCAAGACGCCAAGATATTTCCTGGTGACCTAGAATTCCAGTTGCTTGGATTTCAAGAGAAAGACTCCCATAAAGTTCTTGAGGAATTGGAACCCACGATTCCTGGTCCCTCTTCAAAACACACACTAAAAATGAGGCGACATAGAAGCCCAGATTGCTGATTAAACCTGATCAAGACACTTTGTAGATTTGGGCGATGGAGAACTCCAAGAACCGGATTCCCTTTCCGTTTTCAGCAAGATGCCCTTATTTTCCCTGTCCATGTGGATTCCAAAACTCTGTGTACAAAAATGAAGATGCCCAGAGGTTTCCTAGGGACCTGAAATCCATGGATCCTGGTTAACTTTTATTAATTCATACTAAATATTTGGCTACTGCAAAACCGTCGGCGCCACTACAAATAAAGCACAAACGGAAATTTAAGGATTATCAAGTTCTTATTAAGACCAATGTTACATCCAGTTGCGGCAATATGATACTTATTTTCGGGGAATCTGGCCTCAATTTTCCCGAGGAAGTTAAGCGATTTGTACTACCAGAAACCAGATTACAACGCTCAAGGGAACCAGAATATTGCTGGTGTCCTGAAATGACTGATTCATAATACTCAAAAGCCAAATATCTCAGAAACATGAGACGAGCTCGAAGCCTTGATTGTTGTTCATACCGCAGTAACACGCCCTGAGAATTTTTCGGAATGTCGACTAGTGTATCACAGATTCCTTATTCTTTTATACCGAAAAGTTGTTTAAGGTCTTGTATATGAGGAATCCCTTTCCCCACAATCCTGTTTGAAACCATGATTCTTGTTTTGCCATTAGCAACATGTCATGTAGATATTGTGAAGGACAAACCCTGTAAAAAAGGTTTCTTAGTTCTCCTTAGCTAGACATCATGTAGATTCTGCATAGGCGGACTGCTATTACCTATGGTACAGCTTCTAAACCCTGATTCTTGTTCAACCCACAGGAGATGGCCTGTTGATTTTAAGGACTGAGGACTGCTATAACCCCGATTGTTTTTCTTCCTTGGCAAGGGGCTGTGTATTTTCCTGTTTATTAGGACTCTCATTCGATGCATCCTGCTTCGAAACTCTGATTCTTTATAGAAGTTTCAAAGACGCTCTGTAGATATTTAGGAGTGAGGACCCGTGTAACCCACATGCCTTACTCTTTCATAGCAAAAGGTCATGTAGTTTCTGTAAATAAGGACGCCACTTTCCAGATTCATGCTGTAAAATACCATGATTCGTGTTTAGCCCACAGCAAGATGACCTTAATCTTCTTTGGGATTGAGGACCCGAGTAATGCGGATTCTTTATTCTTACTTTGCAAACCGCAGTGAAGTTTTCTTCATGGGAGGACTCCCATTACGCAGATTTCTCCTTCTAAAACCTGCTTCTTGGTTACGTCTTAGGAAGACGGCCTGCAGTTTTTGGGATTGAGGACTCATAAAGGGAAGATTCTTTGTACTTCCTTAGCAATGTGACATGTAATTTCCTGTATATGACGACCAACATTACCCAGCTTCCTACTTCACACTGCAGGATGCCAAGACAGTTCCTGGAGACCGAAAATATCAGTTTTTTGTATATCAAGAAAAAGACATCCAGAATGTTCTTGGAAAACTGGAATCCAAGATTCCTGGTTCCACTTCACGAGTCCTCCCAAAAATGTGGAATATTCCAAACCCAAAACCCCTATTCTTACCTGCCCACCCACAAATTTTCTGTACTTTAAGGTTACCTGAATCGAGGAATTTTGTACCAAAATACCTTTTGATTCTGGGGAATATGATTATGGACGTAGAACGTCCCAGGATAAAAAAGGATTTCTAGGGACAAATCATTGATTACATCTAACAACAGGTCCAGAAAGATACCGGGGAGCTGTAATGACAGATTTAGCATATCCACGGAGCAAGTAGCTCTGAATATGTAGGGAACCAGAAGCCCAGGTTGCTGATTAAACCTTATCAGGAGGCCCTGTATATTACGGAAAATGAGAACACCTAGAAACGGATTTCCTTTTAATTTTCAGTAAAATACCCTGATTTTTCCTGTCAATTTGGATTCCAAATTAGTATATCAAAAGTCAGATGCCCAGAAGTTTCCTAGGTTCGTTGATTCCACGATTCCTGGTTACCATTAAAAGTACGTAGTAAACATTTAGCACGTGCAAATCCCTTGTCCCTTCACAAAATAAAAAGAGACACGGAAGGGGAAGGATTACAGGGTTCACCTTTAGATCAAAGTTACATCCAAATATGGCAAGAAGA
>NW_007260850.1:30581-31882 GCF_000164805.1 Carlito syrichta
TAAGAAGTCAAGTAGATTTTTTGACAGAGGAACCGTAGAAAACAGATTTCTTCTCTTTTGTTAGCAAGAGGTCATGTAGTTTCCTGTATATGAGGTTTGCTATTACCCACATTCATGCCTCGAATCCCTGATTCTTCTTTAGCCGTCAGCAAGTTGCCCTGTAGATTTTCAGGACTGAAAGCTCGTATAACACAGATTTCTGATTTTTAGCAACAGCCGGGCAGTTACTAGTATATGAGTACTCCTGTTCACAGATACGTGAGTCAAAAGCTTGATTCTTGTTTAGATCTTAGGGGGATGCCGTATATTTTTTTGGAGATGGAGAAAACATGTCACCCACATTCCTTATACTTTCTTAGGAAGAGTCAGTGCTTTTGTCTGTATATGAGCATTTCATTTCTCTAGTTCATGCTTCAAAAACACAAATTCATGTTTAGCCCTTAGCAAGAAACCCTGAAATTTTATTGGGATGGAGGAAACATGTAAACCCGATTCCTTATACTCCTTTAGCAATAGACAGTGCAGTTTCTTGTATATGAGGACTCCCATTTCCAGATTCCTACTCCCAAAACCTGAATGGTGGTTATCTCTTAGCAAGACAGTCTGTAGGTTTTTGGGATGGAGGCCTCGTGTAATCAAGATTCCTTATTCTTCCGTAACAACAAGTCGTGTAGTGTTCTGTATATGAGGACTCCCATTACTGAAATTCCGGCTTCATTCCGAGCAAGACGCCAAGATGTTTCCTGGTGTCCGAGAATTCCAGTTGCTTGAAAATCAAGAAAAAGAAACCCAGAAAGTTCTTTAGGAATTGGGACCCAAGGTTTCTGGTCCCTTTTCAAAACACACACTAAAAATGTGGCGACATAGAAGCCCAGACTTCTGATTAAACCTTGTCAAGAATCTTTGTAGATTTAGGCGATTGAGAACTCCAAGAACCATATTCCCTTTCCGTTCTCAGCAAGATGACCTGAATTGCCCTGTTCATGCGTATTCCAAAACCCTGTGTACAAAAATGCAGATGCCCAGATGTATCCTAGAGAAGTGGAATCCATGGATATCGGTTACATTTTAATAATTCGTACTAAATATTTGGCAACTGCAAAATTCTTGGGCCCTCTACAAATAAAGTACACACGGAAATTTATGGATTACCAAGTTCACCTTAAGACCAACGTTACATCCAAATACGGCAATATGACACTTTTTTCAGGGAATCTGGCCTTAATTGTCCCGAGGAACTTTACGGATTTGTACTACCAGATACCCGAATACAACTCTCAAGAGGAACAGAATGTTGCTGG
>NW_007260850.1:32282-33078 GCF_000164805.1 Carlito syrichta
AGAATCCTGTTTGGAAACACTGATTCTTGTTTTGCAATTAGAAATATATCATGTGGATATTGTGACAGAGGAACCATGTAAATAGGTTTCTTAGTTCTCTTTAGCTAGAGATAATGTAGATTCTGCATATGAGGACTGGTATTACCTATGTTCCCGCTTCTAAACCTTGAATCTTGGTTAGCCAACAGCAGATGGCCTGTTGATTTTAAGGCCTGAGGACTGCTATAACCCCAATTCTTTTTCACCCTTGGCAAGGGGCTGTGTATTGTCCTGTTTATTTGTACTCTCATTAGATATATCCTGCTTTGAAACTCTGAATATTTTAGAACATTCCAAGATGCTCTATAGATTTTTGGGATTGAGGACTCGTGTAATGCAGATTCCTTATTCTTCTTAGCAAAAGGTCACGTAGTTGCCTGTAAATAAGGGCTCCATTTTCCAGATTCCTGCTCGAAAACACCATGATTCGTGTTTAGCCCATAGCACGATGACCTTAAGCTTTTTTGGGATTGAGGAACCGAGTGACACATATTTCTTATTCTTACTTACTAATAGGCAGTGAAGTTTCCTTTATGTGAGTACTCCCATTACCCAGACTCCTACTTCAGAAACCTGATTCGTGGTTCCGTCTTAGGAAGACGGCTTGTAGTTTTAGGAAATGAGGACTCATATAAGTAAGATTCCTTCTACTTTCTTACCAATATGACGTGTAGTTTCCTGTATATGACGAGTTCCATTACCCAGCTTCCTGCTTCACTGTGCAGGATGCCGAGACAGTTCCTGGTGACCAAGAATT
>NW_007260850.1:33098-34484 GCF_000164805.1 Carlito syrichta
AAATGAGAACTCCTACAGCCGTATTTCCTTTTAATTCTAGTAAGATGCCTGATTTTCTTGTCGATTTGGATTCCAAATTCAGTATATCAAAAGACAGATGCACGGAAATTTCCTAGGTTCGTGGATTCCATGATTCCTGGTTACCATTAAAAGTACGTAGTAAACATTTGGCAAGTGCAAAATCCTTGTCCCTTCTCAAAATCACAAGAGACATGGAAGATGAAGGATTAGAGGGTTCACCTGAAGACCGGAGTTACATGCAATTATGGCAAGAAGATACTTTTTGTCTTGGAATTTGGCCTTAGTTGTTCCGAGGAGGCTAACGGACTTGGAGTGCCCAATACCATTTACAAATTTTAAGAGAACCAGAATGTTGCAGGATTCCTGAAATGACCGATTCATAATATCCTCATGTTACATTGATCTGAAACATGTGGGTAGCTCAAAGATCTGTTTCTTGTTTGTCCCATAACAGACAACCTGGGAATTTTTGGATTGAGGGCGTGTACAACAATGATTCTTTACTCCTACTTAGTTGGAGGCCATGTGGTGTCCTGTATTTGCAGACACTCTTTCCCTTGAATCCTGTTTCAAAACCCTGATTCTTGTTTAGCCCTTAGTAGGAAGTCACGAAAATTTATTGATAGAGGAACAGTGGAAAACAGATTTCCTCTCGTTTATTAGCATGAGACCATGTAGTTTCCTGTATATGAGGATTGCTATTACCCACATTCATGCCTCGAATCCCTGATTCTACTATAGCCATCAGCAAGATTCCCTGCAGATTTTCAGACTGTGGATGAGTATAACGCAGACTCCTTCTTTTTACCATCATCCATGCAGCTACCTGTATATGAGTACTCCTGTTCATAAATACATGCGTCAAAAGCTTGATCCTTGTTTAGATCTTAGGAAGACGCCGTATATTTTTTTGGAGATTGAGAAATCATGTCACCCACCTTCCTTGTACTTTCTTAGGAAAAGTCAGCACATTTGTCTCTATATGAGCATTTCATTTCCCTGGTTAATTCTTCAGAAACCCAAATTTGTGTTTATAACTTAGCAAGAAACCCTGAAGTTTTATAGGGATGGAGGACACTTGTAAACCAGATTCCTTTTCCGCCTTTAGCAATAGACAGTGCAGTTCCCTGTATATGAGGACTCCCATTGTCCAGATCCCTACTCCTAAAACCTGAGTGGTGGTTATCTCTTAGAAAGACGGTCTGTAGGATTTTGGGTTGGGGGCCTCGTGTAACCAAGATTCCTTATTGTTCCATAGTAACAGGTCGTGTAGTGTTCTGTATATGAAGACTCCCATTACTGAAATTCCTGCTTCATTCTCAGAAGACGCCAAGATATTTCCTGGTGACCTAGAATTCCAGTTGG
>NW_007260851.1:0-10029 GCF_000164805.1 Carlito syrichta
AAATAAGAGGTGAAACTTGAATGGAATCAAGAGAGGTGTACTCCCTACCCCACCATGAGTAGGCAATGGAAACTGCCCTGATTCATCCTTTGAGTTTCTGTCTTTTGTTTGTTATGATTTATTTCCTTTTGCTCTTATAAAACTGTCATTATAAGTAGAGTGATTTTCTGAGTTTTGGGAGCCATGCTAGGAAAATATCCACCCTAAGAGAGTAATAGAAACGCCTGAATTTGTAGCAAGTGGGAGAGAAGTGTGGGTGGCCTGAAAGCCCCAAATAGGGGTGAGTATTGGATGTGAGATTAGTCTCACATCCAATTTGCCCAAGACCAGTGGTGTGTGTGCTAAATCCGGGTGCATGGCATCAGAATTGAATTGCATTCCTGCATTATGTTAGGGGGAAATAATAAAAAATTCAGAATTGGGCATTCAGAAATGGGTTGCCTAGTCAAGAAAAAAATTAAAAATAAACATAAGCCAACTAGACCCTAGGAGGGCTGGTGACAATAGCACTAGTGGAAGGGCCACCAGTATCACCAATATGCAAGTGGTGGCCATTCTACCTAAGTCAGAGCTGAAAGGGAGGAACATTGTAACAGAGCTGGGCTTTGTGGTACCAACTGGATGACAGATTCTGGGAACAGCAGAAACTGGACCTATGCCACGAAGAACTGAGTGAACATGCTGACTAGGCAGCAGTATAGAGTCCAACAAGGGAGGACTGACCTGCAGCATCTAGGAGTTATCTCATAGGGCATGTTTCTGTTAGGGACAGATGATACGGACATCCAACCAGTGCTTCATTTAATAGACATTCACAGACACAATCAAGAGGACCAGAAGAATGATGTCAGCTGCCCCAAATACAAAGTCATGTGTTTTGCCTCAACAAGATCCAAGACAGTTCTCACAGTGTCTCAGTTTTGTTGGGATAAAGAGGCTGGGACCCGGTGAAGAGGGTCTCAGTGAAAACATGGTTAGTGTATCTTACTGGGATTTTCCAGTTTATTCTACATGAAACCTACAGCCATTATTTTAAGGGACTGTACACTGAGCAAAGATTAAAACATCAATTTTTCAAGAGGATTAGACATGGATCCCTAGTTGTCATAATATCCACAGCCTGGAAACACCACCATGGCCACCTGTTAGAATAATGGCTTAAGGGGGAGGGGTCAGCAAATTGATGGAATCGTCCCTGAAATCTCTGTCACACGGAGTCCACTGGGTTCATGGATGATCCTCCCCCGTGGTTATGCTCCCTCTTTCTTAGGTACAATCAGGATGCATACACTAAGACATAGGGGCAAGAATTACTGTGCTTCCTTGGTCTATGAAGTAAGAACTGTTAGTCTAGGAAAAACAATAGAAATCTATAACTATCAACACTTACCCAAGACAATATAATAAATCAAAACTAATGTCACATTCCAAAGCAAGTAATTTTTTGTATGTATAAGATAAAAATTAGCTCCATCCTTAAAAACTTAATAATACAGGTAGGAAGTTCCTCCCATGTTTTCCTTTAATTCACTAGTCACAAATCTGCATGGATAAAGGCATATGATACTGGACTACTGAAAACATCATCAACTGTGGCCCCACTGTAGCTGTTGTGACAGGTGTTTTCTCCTAACAAGGGTAGTTAATAACACAAGAATGGTCAGGCTCGGTGACTCAGCCTGTATTCACATCACTTTGGGTGACCAAGATCAGTAGATTGCCTGAGCCCGCAGGTTCAAGACCAGCCTGAGCAACTTGACCAGACCTCGTCTCTACAATACATTTCTTTAAAAAATGAGCCTGACGTGGTAGTGCATGCCTGAAATTGTGGCTACTTGGAAGGCTAAGGTGGAAGGATCTCTGAAGCCCAGTAACTCAACGCTGGGGTGTATGTGAGTGTGCCACTGCACTCTAGTCTGGGCAATGGAGTGAGACTCCTACTCAATAAATAAGCAAATAAATAAATCAGTAAATAAATGACACAGGATTAGATGTGTAGCATGAGCGATTGGTCTGGAAAATACATTTCCTTCAAAACTCTTCATGAAGATGAAGCAGTAACAAGATGTATTTACATGGTAACAGCAGCAATATTAATTCAGAATCAGTCTCTCTCTCTCTCTCTCTGTCTCTCTCTGCCTATATCTTCTTCCTCCTCCACTTTGTTACCTGAATACATCCGTGAGGGATCTGGACTTTCTTACTATTATTCACATGTTACAGTGCTCAATTCTGTTCATGACATTTGGTCATCTGGCCTGATGAGCATGAAATGACAAGGTTTCTGAATACCTCAGGAATACACAATTAGCTCCAAAGGACTTAAGGTATGTCTGTTGACAACGACGTTTTATGACAATGATATCAGCAATGACAAGACATCCACTGGTGAGAGTATAATTACTGGCAGTCCCAGGTCCAGTCATTAGCAGCCTGTGAAATTTTTATGACCTCAGGATATATTCAGATCTCTTCCCATTCAGGGACTGGCCAGATGTCTCACTGTTTAGGGACATAATAGTCTGTAGCAAGCTGCACACATGCTCTTGAAAAAATACATATCATTGTATATTTCACTTCTTTCAACCTGTAGTCGAAGGGTGGAAATTGCTTGTGGAGTGTCTGGCAGGACCTACCAAGAAAGCACAAGTGAGGCCGGGCTCAGTGCTCAGCCTGTAACCCTGTGCTTTGGGGGGCTGAGATGAGTGAATTGCCTGAGCCTGAGGGTCAAGACCCACCTGGACAACATGGCGAGACCTTATCTCTACAATAAAAAAATAGCCAGGCATAATAGTGTGTGCCTGTAGTTCCAGCTACTTGGAATGCTGAGGCAGAAGAATCGCCAGAACCCAGCATGTCGAGGCTGTGGTGGCCCAAAGTGGCCACTGCACTCCAGGCTGGGTTACAGAGCGAAACTCCAACTAAAAAAAAAAACCAAAAAAAAAAAAAAAAAAACAGAGAAGAAATTACAAATGTAGCCCATGGAGTTCTGGAGCAAGGCTACAACTACTCAACAATTAAAAAAAGGCCAGGCTAGGTGACTCAGCCGGCAATCTTGCACCTTTGGGAGGCTGAGGGGAGTGGATTGTCTGGGCAGTGAGACCTCATCTCTACAGTAAATCAAAAAATGAGCCAGGTGTTGTAGCACATGCCTGTAGTTCCAGCTACTCGGAAGGCTGAGGTGGAAGGATCACCAGAGCCCACCAGGTCGAGGCAGCAGTGGCCACTGCACTCCAGTCTGGGCGACAGAGTGAGACTCCAACTCAAAAAAAAAAAAAACACAATACAAAAAAGACCTTGTGATGAGACTCAGACCACAGGAGAAATGGAGAATCTAGACATGGGACAAAAATTGAGCAGGCAGTCAGAATTTCCTAGTATAATCTAGGGTCTATCAAATACATGAAATGATTTGGTCAGGAAAACCCAGGAGCAATCTATCATAAAATGGAAGTGGTGCATCCAGGACCAGGTAGGAACAAGTGACCCAGACCCTCCCATGAGAGGCCTGATTATCTCACAGTTTACTTATTTTAGTATGGACATGAAAGTCAAAATCGGTCTTGACTGCAGTATGGTTCCATCCATACACAGCCTTCAGAATTAGAACTTTTGAAGAAAAACCGATGCACAAACAACAGGTTCATGAATGTGGCCCATAAGAAAGTCATACATCATTGCTCCAGAACAGGCTCCCTCTGGCCAAGCTAGAACTGCTGCCACGACTAAATGTCCAAATTTTGAAAACACAGACCAACACTAAGCCACTAATGTGGTGCTCCCTTTCAAGGAAACTGACTAACCTCTTGGAGCCAAGTTGCTTTTATCAGATCTCTTCCAACTGCAGAGGACAATGCTTCATCCTGCCTGACATTGATATGGATTTCTATTGTGGATTTGCCCATCCCGACCATCATCCCCAGCCACCACCAACTTACTGCACTCACAGAGCATCTGATCTACTATTGTGAGATCATGACCAACAGCACTTTGGACTAAGGGACACATTTGACAGTACATGAAGGAGAGGTGGAAATATTTTCATGGGATCTGTTCAGACCACATGTGCTTCTTCCACCAGAAGCAAGATGACCCAACCTCACAAAAACCTCTGGAGGATGCAGCTGAGGGGCCCTCTTGGAGATGACACCCATGAAGGTGAACATCTGACTTCACGATGCTGAACATTTAGTGGTAATGGACATTATACAATCTTGTGTCCACAGAGGTGGAACACATGAGCCTGGGACTCAGGAAATGGAATCTAGAATGTCTCTACTCACTCAACTTTATTGAGGTAGCCCACCTGGACATCTGTACTTCTCATCCCCCCAAATTTTATATTTGTGGATTTAAAATACCAATCTGAAATTTATATTTGTGATGCTAGTGTCCCTGTCACCACTCTGGGACTCACCAGTTTTCCTGAGGATCCTAGTCAGTGGGTATGTCTTTCTCCTATACAAAAGACAAGGTTCAAAACACCCATCTCTGAATTTTGGATCCCTGACCCCACAGGTATATTGAAGTGCAAGTCAATTCTGATGCTGACTAGGAAAGATGACCTATGTTACCCCAGAATCCGCTGGTTGTGGGTAAATCCTTCCAACACTAAGCTCACATCCAAGGCCAGTCTTAAGTTTGGGGTTTTTAGGCCACGCACACTTCTGACCAACTTGCAAAAATTCTAAGGTTCTCATGACATCCTAAGGGTGTTTGTTTTGCGACCATGGCTCACAGAATTCAAAGAAGTACTATATTTATGAAGACATTTTAGGAGACCAAAAGAATGCATTGCAGAGCTAGCAAAATGGAGACATATAGGGCCAGGTGAGGGAGTAACCCCAATGGCAAGCTCCCATTGTCTACTAACGGTGGAGGGAGTAAACACAGACACTTTCAAGGAAAAACAGGTACTTAAACACCCCAGTACTTGAACAACGGGCTCATGAATATGGCACACAAGAAAGCCATGTATGGGTGCTCCAGAATGGGCTCCCTCTTTACAAGCTAGAACTGCAGCCATTACTAAATATCCATACTTCCAAAACACAAACCAACACTACGCTACCAATACGGTGACCCCCAGATCAGACACTCTGTCAGGGAAGACCCTTGCAGGTACACTTAGAGCCTAGGAGTCAGATTCTAGGGCAACAGGAGTAGGGACAACTTTCCGGTCTGTGTGTGTGTGTGTGTGTGTGTGTGTGTGTGTGTGCAAGCGTATGTGTGTGTTTTATGTATATGTCTGTTTAGGGGGCAAGGCTGATGGATGTCTACACACAAATATCCTGGGTCTCAGGACCTGAGAGGTAGGGTACCAGATGAAGGGGCCAATAGGAGTCAGGGAACAAAAGACAAAGATAAGAGGAAGGTTAGAATCCCCAGGGGATGAGAAGCTGTAAGAATGGGAAGGGAGAGGGAGGCATCCTGATACCCCCAGACAGAAGTGGAGCTGAAGGCAGGAAGCCTGTCAGAGGAAAGGAGTTTCAGCAAAGGAGGGTGGGCTTGGGGTGCTGTCTAGAGACCACGCAAAACAGTTTCCAGAGAATGGCCGGTGTTTACCAGAGTCCAGCACCCACGGAGAGAGTTATACAGCTTGTCCTGAAATGGGTCAGGGTGGGCAGTTGAGGTACCTGGGTGAGAGTGCTGTGGAAGAGCCAAATATCTACCTCTGTTCTCTAAGATGACTCCCAACCTGGCTTGCTAATTAACAAGACCCAAGGACATGTAATATTTAGTAAAATGATGGAGTTACCAAAGAGGCTGAATAAAAGCCCAAGCTCTGGGAGTGGGAGGGATTGAGGGCCCAGAAGGCCTGGGAGATTGGGAAGAGTGTGCAGCACCAGGAATGGGGAACACTGGGCAGCGAGGGTGGGTATTGAAGCCCTTCAAAAACTGGTAGTGTGGGAAACCAAAAAATGCAGTAAAGAAGAAAGAAAGACATGAAGAGAAAACAAACCCCCTCCCCAAAGGCTGCTGCAATTCTGTGGAGTACCTGCAGTCCAGATAAATCCAGACAGGTGCTGAGGAATGTTTTGAGGGCTTGGAACAACTTGGAGAACACGGAGCCCAAAAGAATCAAGAAAAGGTGGGTGGGGAATGAGGGCCCAAATCTTCAAGCCTGGGAGACTGGAGGATGTGTGTGTGGTGGAGGGGGTTGGCGGGTCTGGAAGATCAGGGAGTGTGCAGAGCCCTCCAAGCCTGCTTCATGTGCCTGGGCTCTCTCTGAGGCTGCAGCATTTACCCTTTTCTCTGTCCTCCCCAGAATTGACTCCCTGAAATTTCTCTCCTCAGTGGGCCCATTCTGGGACTTAGTTCTTCCCCACCCTCAAATCTAAATGAAGCCATCTCTACTCTGTTCCTGGTTTGATTCCTCTCCAATTCAGAAATTGACACCCACGGTTTGCACTTATTCCCTCTGGAGCTTCCCCCACTGAGCGAGAGGTGCTCACAAACACTCAGGACTGACACCAGAGTTTTATCTTCTGAATCTTTTCCTTTTCCTGCACCCCTGCAGCCTCCTATGCCCCAGCAGCTCAGGCCACATGGAGATCTCCTCATGTGAGGGTTTCTCTCCAGATTGCAAGCCCTTCCCTTTTCCCTATGCAGCCTAGAGCCTCACCACAACATGAACAGGAAGTCACGCCAGAAGCACTCTTGAGACCACACTCCAGTTAAGCAAGACTTTTATTCTGCCTTTTCAAGACACTTCTCTTTGTCCAGCAGGTCAAGCCGATGAGATGACAGCTATTGATCTGGAAATTGCTCAGCGGTGGCTATGGATACCATAGGGCCATGAGTAGTTCTGCAAACAATACAATCATATTATTTGTTCAATCCAAAATAGTTATCATAAGATACACAATGTATAATTCATAATTCAGCCACCTTCTCTGCAGTTATTAAATTTTACATCTTTTATTTTAAAATTGTGGGATACAATTCAAGGTTAGGTATACAAATATTCAATGTGGAGAGAAGCAGCAAGATGGCAATGGGGCAACCCGGTCTCTGAAGCCCTCTGCAAAGGAGATATGCAGTGGGTCTCTGACTTTCACCCCAGGGGGCTGTGGTCCCCAACATCGTAGCCTGCTCTTCATACAGAGCTCGGACGTTGCCACCACTGGGACATCGCAATGGACTGGACAGTCACTATGGCGCAAACGGTGCCACCGCTGCAGCCCCTTCCCCCGCCACCACTCCTGCCACCCCTTCCGCTGCCGTGCCCTCCGTGATAGCCGTAGCACATCACACCACCTGGGCCCAAGGCGATCCACATCAAACCCCTTCAGGGAAGATCTGCTGGGATCACTGCCACCTCTTCTGTGACTGAGACTGTCCTGCCTGCCCGCCTTAATGCTCCTGTTGCCTGCTCTGAGGCAGGCAGCCATCTTGTTCCTGTCCTGTCCCATCCCCTCTGGGCGAGCAGCTGAGATAGCACCACCTGCTGGTGATTCAAGGTAGCAACACTGAAATGGGCAAAACAAGCTTGATAAAGACATAGACCAGAGTGTTGAATGGAGGGTAATCTGAACTGTCCTTAACAGCAGATCAGGGGCAACTGATCCTAACTGCAAACTAATTTACCAGCTTGAAAAGAAAATTAGAAATAAGACCTGAAAGGACATTGAACTTAAACGAAATGTCTCAGAGTGTGCTTCATTGATTTTATTGGTTTAATGACTTAATTCTATTCTTACTGTATTGTTCCCTTTTTTCTTTTTTCCTTTTCCTGTTCTTATCTTTTCTTCTCTCTGTAAACCATATCTTTGTAGAGAGGAACAGCACACTAACAAGGTGGTTGGTTAGTTTGTATGTTAGCATCACTATATGTTTTATTTTTATTTTTTGTAGGGGAGTTGGTTATCTGTAGCTGTGGTCTATTGTTTTTATCTGTTTCAGTATAGGCCTCTCTCTCTATTTGTTGGCACACTCGTATGTTTCCCCCCTTACTCCTCTATCTCTCCAATCCTCTCTTCAACCCACTATCTGCTCCATTCTCTCCCCTCTGCTAACCACATTTTATTTCAGGGAGTAAACCTACAGCCACACTGCACGGACAGATTCCAAGGCAGTGGGAAGTGGGTTCCACATTATCCACACACCTGTCAGGGAATACCATGACCTGCAGACAGATTTTGAATCACAGCTCTCCCCTTAAGTAAATTGCAAAACTGCAAAAAGGACCACCTCCAATCTACAGTGCAACTCCAGAATTGAACAAAGTAAGAGGACATACATAAAGAATAGGAGACTGAACAAACAGATGTAAAACCAATCCCTTTACCCCTGAATAACAGAATTAAAGAAGACGGTGACGTGGAGGGAAGGAAAAAATAGGGAGGGGGAAAAACTGCACAAATGAAGAAAAACCAAAAGAAGAATATAGGTCTTACACAGATCCCTGGGAAATCAGACACTGAGAAAATGAATTCTAGAACACAATGAGGAGCCCCCAGAATGAGTGGTTACATGCACCAAACCCAGACATCAAGACATTAATGGAGAGAATTAAAAAAATTGAGGAGATACAAGAGGAAAATAGGAAGGAGCTGATGTCAGAAATGACACCAGTAAAGAACACTGTGATGTAAATGAACAGCAGACTAATAAGCATGGAAAGCAGAATCAGTCAAGCAGAAGAAAGAATCTAAGAGCTCAAGACCAAAACACAGAACTAACCCAAACTGTCAAAAGCATAGAAAAGAAGCTCAAAAAGACAGAACAAAACCAGCAAGAGATGAATGATCACTTCAAGAGACCAAACCTAAGAGTAATTGTGCTTCCTGAGGCAGAGAGAGAAACAGAAGCCACACTGGAGCAAACATTTCATGAAATCATTCAAGAAAACTTCCCTCATCTCATTAAGGATGAAAAAATTCAAACATAAGAGATACAGAGATCCCCTGTAAGACAACAAATGAGAAGACCAACTCCCAGACACATAATAACTCACCTAAACAAAGTAAATATAAAAGAAAAAATCCTAAAGGCAGCAAGAGAAAAAGGCCAGACTACCTACCAGGGAAAACCAATTAGAAAAGCAGCAGATTTATCCACAGAAACACTTCAGGCCAGGAGAGCCTGGAGCCCTATCTTCAAAGTTCTAAAAGAGAAATAATTTCAACCAAGAATAACCTACCCAGTCAAACTAAGCTTCATTAGTGAGGGAGAATTGAAATCTTTTCCAGATATCCAATCCCTAAGAACCTAGGCTGCCACCAGACCACTTCTACAAGAAACACTTAAGAGAGTAATGAACACAGAAGAAAAAGAAAAAAGAACAGCATTCTTCACAAGAGTACAGGCAAAAGATTAAAAACTCACAGAAACCAACTCCAAAACCCAAAGAAAGACAACAAACAAACAGGAACAACTCTGTAAGAACCTTATGACAGAGATTAATTCTTGCATTTCAATTATTAGCCTAGATGTGAATGGACTAAATGCACATTTGAAAAGACATAGAATGGAGATCTGGAACCTCAATGTGACTTTGGACCAAATGTACTTAATTGATACCTACAGAACACTCCATCCAAAGACCACAGAATACACATTCTACTCATCACCACATGGAACACATTCTAAGATTGACCACATACTCGACCATAAATCAAGCATAAGCAAATTTAAAAGGACCAAAATTCTACCAAGCACCTTCTCAGACCACAGTGGAATAAAAATAAACATTGACACCAACAAAGTCCCCCCAAAACCCACAAAGACATGGACACTAAACAGCATGATGCTAAACAACTCCTGGGTCAAAGACGAAATCAAAACAGGGATTAAAAAATACCTGGAAACAAATGAAAATGAAGAAACATCTTACCGAAATCTCTGGGATGCACTGAAAGCTGTAGTAAGAGGGGAATTTATATCTCTACAAACACACATGAAGAAAATGGAAGGAACAGAAATTCACTACCTAACAAGCCACTTAAAGAAGCTGGAAAAGCAAGACCACAAAAACACTAATTTCAGCAGAAGAATCCAGATCACCAAAATAAAAGCCCAAATCCA
>NW_007260851.1:10475-10929 GCF_000164805.1 Carlito syrichta
CAAGATCAATGGTCTCCTAGCTAGACTGACCAAGAAAAAATGAGAAAAAAACCAAATAAGCACAATCAGAAACACGAAAGATGAAGTCACATCTGACCCTGAAGAAATACAAAAGATCATTAGAGACTACTTCATACACATGTATGGAAACAAACTTGAAAACCCTAAGGAAATGGAGGACTTTCTGACATCACACAACCCACCTTGGTTGGAACCAGAAGAAATTGAGACACTAAATAGACCAATAACAATAAAGAAAATCGACTACCTAATAAGAAAATTTCCTACAAAAAAAAGCCCTGGTCCTGATGGCTTTCCAGCAGAATTCTACAAGACATTCAAGGAGGAGCTGATACCAATCCTACTGAAGGCATTCCAGGCGATTGAAAAAGATGGAACTCTCCCCAAATCATTTTACAAAGCCAACATCACATTGATACCCAAGCCAGGTAAG
>NW_007260852.1:0-7710 GCF_000164805.1 Carlito syrichta
ACTCCCATTACTGAAATTCCTGCTTCATTCTCAGCAAGACGCCAAGATATTTCCTGGTGACTTAGAATTCCAGTTGCTTGGATATCAAGAGAAAGACTCTGATAAAGATCTTGAGGTATTGGAACCCAATATTCCTGGTCACTTTTCAAAAGGCACACTAAAAATGTGGCGACATAGAAGCCCAGATTACTGTAAACCTTATCAAGAGACTCTGTAGATTTAGGCGATTGAGAACTCCAAAAACCGCATTCCCTTTCCGTTCTCAACAAGGTGCCCTGAATTTCCCTGTCCATGTGGATTCCAAAACTCTATGTATAAAAATGCAGATGCCTGGATGTTCCTAGGGACTTGGAATCCATGGATTCTGGCTCCATTTTAATAATTCGTACTAAATATTTGGCAACTGCAAAACCCTCGACCCATCTTCAAATAAAGTACAAATGGAAATTTAAGGATTACCAAGTTCATCTTAAGACCAAAGTTACATCCAAATACGGTAATATGACACTTTTTTTTCCAGGAATCTGGCCTTTATTGTCCCGAGGATCCTAAGGGAATTCGATTACCAATACCAATTAAAACTCTCAAGAGGACAAGAATGTTGCTGGAGTCCTGAAATGACTGATTCATAATATCCTGTCGGAGACCCCTCCGACCGAGTGTGGATTAATACCCACACCGGAGAATCTGGAAAGCGAGAAGAAACCACTCATAGGCAGTTCTTCTGAGAACAGTCTGGTCAGGACTGAAGCCAAATTTTATTCGGACTTGTTCCAACTTATATAACATTTTCTATACCCTCCATCAGTGTGATAAACACAAGCTGGGGGTGTAAACATTCCATGCATATCGCGCTTTACAAACTATGCATCACAAGACCATCATGAGATTTGCAATTTCCAAGCAAACAATTCGAATTCCTTGATGCCTGTCGTGCTTCACAAAACCCACATTAAGGTCACAGGTGCACAATTTCAATACAGATCTTTCAATGTGTTTTCCATAATGTTCAATAAATCATTCATATTACACTCTTTGTTCTAAACCCAGATTAATACAAAAAGCTTTCTAAGTTAACTCTAAGTACAATCCAAGTTCATTGACTCCTAATATTTTTTAATGATTAATATTATCAACTTAACACTATACTATAATCTATAAGTTTACTTAAATGACTTAGCTGTTAGTTATACTATTATCCTATTACGATTTAACATAATGCCTTATAACTCAGTGTAAACTCATTCTTAAACTACCAATCTTTACTATAATTCATATGATTTTCATATGTCTAAACTTTAATTTTTATATAATCTAATGATTGACCTTTAATACTATGCAATATTCTATTAAGCTAATACCTCATCATTAATTCTTTTATAAATCTTGTAGTAACTATTATATTTGAATAATGTAGCAAAAGGAAATAAAACAGCAAGCATAAATTTATGCAACTATGATTGTATATGTATATATTTATCCTCCAAGTCTACTCTAAAATCAAATAGTAGCTGTCACACTCTTGAACAAGGAAATGCATGGCTGCCATGCGGTGGCCATGGGCTGAAGCAGACAGAGTTTCGGTAATAAACAAAACAAAATAAAATGTTCTGCCTGGCTAGGGGCAGTGTGATAAAACTATTATGGTAATTTAGTTTCTAATCTTAGCCCTAAGGGAAACTTCTTTCGGGAACAAGAGCTGACTAACCAGTCTACCAGGAAATAGAAGTTTAAAAATGTCTTGAAAAAGGAGTACAACGTAGAAAGACAGAGAAAAATAATTCTGCTGTGCACTTTCCATCAGGCATATTGATATTTACTTATAAGTTTTACTGTCATGTATGCACACTGGTCACTAATCACACGCCAATATTATAGGTATAACTGATATCCTATGTCAGAGGCGATCTTCTAGATGGGCCTTTACAGGCCTCAGCCATGTAGCTATAGATGTTGGCTCCCAACATTTCCCCCTTCTTTATTAAAAACATACGTAAAACATCTTGGCTTCTGTCTTAGGTTGTTCTCACTTCACCATAGTTGTTACCCATCATCGGCTGATCCTCCCTCCAAGCGGAGGATGTCTGTCTTAGGTTCATACCACGTGGCTGGAATCTTACCCATCACTGAATACCAAGAGTGTAAAGACTTGAGGAGACATAGGGAGAAAGAAGAATGGTAAGTTAATGACACAGATGACACAAAATATTAGCCTTTATGACATAAGTCACCAGCTGATAGATGACATTATTTTTTGGTTTTATTAGTAAGAACTGCCAAATGAATATTATCAGAGTTACGTTGAACTGCTTTCCTTAAACGTTGGATGATGACTGGAAAGATAAACAGCAGAAAAAGAACAATTATACCAATAGCAATGAAATTATAGATCAGATTCCAAACAGAATTGGAAGCCTCAAACTGAGAAAGGGAAGAAGTAAATCTAGATGCTAGTTGAGAAACTGAAAGTGAGGAAAGATGTGCCTGAGAACCAGCAGTAATCTGACTATGTAACTGTTGAAAGTTTAAAGAAGGATTAGAAGACTGCCAAACTCCCATAAGATGTTTCTGGACATCAGTCCAACTGACATTCTGACCATCATAGAGCAAAGGTGTAACACAAATCCATTTAAATTGTGCATGACAAGCTATAGACATCTGAACCTTAATGTGTTGTATTTGGTTTCCTATATATACTAGTGCTGATTCTAAAGCATTTACCCTATCAATAATACCCTTATCTATTTGTGAATAAAGCTATGCTAACATTTTGAGATAAATCACTCACATGATTAGCTGTGTGAACTTCTTGAACCAAAGCAGTGGCAGACGCTGCTACAGATCCTATGATAGCCATTAAAGCAGAAATTCCTAAAATGAAGGCAGTTACGAATCTGCGTTGTCTTTTTAACATAGCAGTAGCCTGTTCTAGCAAATAATAACCTGGAGAAGAATACCAAGGTTCCGGAAGATGAACAGGTACGAAGACATAAGCAGGATGTTTAAAGAATAAAAACCTGATAAGGATCGCCTAAATACAATTAGCTAAAGTGCAATGTTTACAGGTAATTTTAAAATGACCATATTCAAACTTTACTGAATAATTAGAGTAAGCATAAGCCATTAATAAAACATAAGGAGAGTCAACACAAGCTTGTAAGGAAGTTGTAAACTTTGAAAAGGGTCGATAAAGAGTTATTTGTGCTGTGGCTGCAAATAATTTGTACAGTTGTGACTGTGGATGTTTTCCAAAAGGTGAAGCATAATAAAAAACAGGAGCTACCCATCCATAATGATCCCAATTATCCAAACGAGTAGGTGGGGAAATTAATGGACGAGATTTGTCCCAAGTGTATAGATTATAATTATTATTATCAAAGAAATGTCTAAAATTATCATTAGGTCGGGTAACTGTCCAATCAAAAATTTTATCAGAAAAATATTTAAGCATCGGTGAACCAGGCACAAACAATCTATAATAGACGGGTTGTTCAAAATTACATACTCTCCATTTTGGAAAACCTTCTGTAGTACTCACTGTGTCCCAATAGTGTGTAACATGCGTGATGTCTGAACATGAAGATTTATTGGTGGTGACAGCGTTTCTATCATAAATGTACCTGCTTATGGGATAATCAATATCCACGGGATGGACAAACTGCAATGCCCAAATGCCTCTACGTCTGTTAGGCACAGTTGGTGGATTAGAATCTGTTATCAGCGTTCTATATTTAAGCCTTAAGCAACCTGGATAAATAAAATTGTACAAAAAGCAAATGGGGGGAGTTCCAGCTATACCTGAATAATTAAATCCTGATTTAGAAGTGACAGTAATGAAAGAAGAGCTTTCTCCTCCCATCAAATGACTGTTATTAGTGAAAACTTTAATTTCTGGTTCATCCCAAGTTACAGGATGTAACACAGGTGGATCTGGAACATATGTCCAGTATTTATATGTTGTAGATGAATAGTTATTTATAGCAGCTGTTGTACAAATAGGTACCTGTAATGTAATGACCATAAACATAGCCAGAAACATCATTCCGGATTGCTAGGTCAGCCATAGGCTGTTGAGATTTTCCGAGCCTCCCCGACCAGTGCTTTGAATTGTCCTCAGGTAGGGGGTTTTTCTTCAGTAATAGAAGACGAATTGTCAGACATCGGGTAAGTCTGGTATTGGTGTGGAGGTGGGGGCAGTGTCTCTCGTGCTATCGGGTCTCTCTGCATCCCTTGTCCTTTTGGATCTCTCTGCAACATCCATCTGGGGTGAGGACGTGGCGGGCGGCTCATGATGTCTTATGAGACGATCTGGGATCCACATTGGAGCATCAGCGTTCTGAGGAAAAATACATGCGAAACCTCGTCCTGCTGTTAACAAGACATCAGATCCACGCCATTGTCCAGTCAATAAGTCTTTCCATTTTACTAAAGGTAACAGATGCCCTTGTGCATTCCCTTCATGGCGAAGAAAAGCAGTTTTTCCTTCAGAATCAACATTTAAATGGTTAATAACAAATAAAGCATGAGATAAAATATGATGAGGAGAAACATACTTGTATTCATTTTCCTGCAATTTCAATATCTGATTCTTCAATGTCTGATGAGCTCTTTCTACTATACCCTGTCCTTGAGGATTATAGGAAATTCCCATAGTATACTTAATAGCAAAAGTCTGACAAAATTTCTGAAAGGCTCTGCCAGTATATGTTGGAGCATCGTCTGTCTTTAATGCATGAGGCATGCCCATTACTGCAAAACAGGCAAATAGGTGTTGTTCCACATGCTTAAAAGCCTCTCCAGGACGAGTTGTAGCCCATATCACGTGTGAATAAGTGTCCACACAGACATGAACATACGACATTTTCCCAAATGATTTAACATGAGTAACATCCATTTGCCATAGACTATTTGGTTTTAAGCCTCGGGGATTTATTCCAGTCTGTAACATAGGCAGTCTGGTAGGGCATGCTACACAGTTACGAACAATATTCCTAGCAGCTTCCCTAGCAATATCAAATTTCAAGCGTAAAGCAGAAGCATTTTGGTGATGTAAATTATGACTTTGTATTATCTCATCCGTGACTGTCAATACCGTTTTTGTTCCAAGATCAGCTAAGTGATTACCTTCATGAATGGGACCTGGTAAAGAAGAATGAGCTCTAACATGACCAGTAAAAAAAGACATATTTCTTTGACAAATTAAAAGCTGTAATTCCTCCAGTAACCTGAAAATACTGGAATTGAATGTTAAAGGAGCTGTTTCAATATGAGGAAACAAAGTTACTATATATTTAGAATCAGAATATAAGTTAAAGGGATCAGATATTAAAGCTTTAAAAACTGCAATTACTGCACGTAACGCGACTCGTTGCCCTGAGGTTTCTTCCGCTAAAAATGTAAATAGTTGATTATCAATAACATATGCTGCAGTACCTGAAGAAGATCCATCTGTGAAAACAAGCTTAGCTGGAGGTGGCAATGGTTGAGAGGAACACTGAGTAGGAAAAATTAAAGCTTTATTGTTCAAGAATTGCAGCAAAGGATTAGCAGGAAGATGAAATGAAATAGTTCCTATAAAACCTAATAATGCTATTAACCATTCAGGTTCTTCAGCCAGTAAAGCAGTCTAACTGTTCTTTAGTATAAGGTATAATGATTTTATTAGGATCAGAACCGAACAATTCTCTGCTTCTTAGTCTTCCTTTTCTAATTAATTTAGCAGCATAAGCAGGATATGCTATTAAAATTCTTTTTAGTGGTTACGGGTAAATGAATCCATTCTAATGGTCCTTGTTGCCATAAACATCCAGTAGGTGTATATTCAGTTGATAGTATTACTAATAACCAAGGTCGTGAATAATCAAGTCTCTTAGCTTTCTGGTCAGCACGTTTATCCTGAACTAATTTTAGGGCTTTAGCATCTTCTGGAGTTAAATTCCTAGGAGACCTAGGATTTTGGATCTCCTCTTAATATATCAAAAAGAGGTTTTAGTTCATAAGTAGAAATTTTTAGATAAGATCTTATCCAATTAATGTCTCCGAGTAGCTTCTGAAAATCATTCAATGTCTCTAAACTTCTTATCTCCAATTGTAGCTTTTGAGGTGTAATATAATCTGAAAAACCAAGTCTTCCTAAATAACTAAATGGTGGCTGAGTTTGAATTTTTTCAGGAGCCACTTGGAGACCAAAATTTTGTAAATCCTGAATTAATATAGCCAATCCTGTTTCCAGATATGTTCTATCTGAATGAGCCACTAATATATCATTCATATAATGAATAAGATACATATCCTTGTAATTCTGCCTAAAGTGCTGTAAGGCTGCATCTTCATATTTTTGACATAAGGTCAGACTATTTTTCATACCTTGAGGCAAGACTGTCCACTGAAATCTCTGATGAGGCCTATTCAAATTTGGAGATGGAATACTTAAAGTGAATCTCTGTTTATCCTGTGGAGCTAAAGGAATAGTAAAAAAGCAATCTTGGAAATCTATAATAATAATATGGTATTTATCAGGCACCGCTACAGGAGATGGCAAACCTGGTTGTAATGCGCCCATAGTTTCCATAGTATCATTAATTTTTCTAAGATCATGTAACAGTCTCCATTTTCCTGATTTCTTTTTAATAGCAAATACCAGAGAATTCCACGGACTGTTAGAAGGTTCTAAATGACCTGCCTTAAGTTGTTGTTATACGATATCCTGAATTGCTGACAATTTTTCTGTAGTTAAAGGCCACTGTTTTACCCATACTGGTAGATAATTTTTCCAAGTTATGGGGTCAGCTGTTGCAACAGTGGCCTGCATTATAAATATTGTCCTAGTCCTTGTCTAGAAGTATTAGATGTAACAGTGATAGGTTCCTTAATGCCCTGCAAGTCCTTCCCTAAACCTTTATCCGGATGAAAACCCATTTGAATCATCTGAGCACTAGCAAAGGAGCCTTTCCTAAGAGAACTCCCATTTGTTCCATAATATCTCTTTCCCATAAAGTAAAAGGGAGAGAAGGTATGACGTATGGTTGAAACGTCCCAGAAGACTCTAAATCAGTCCAGGGAAGTACATATGAACTCCTGGCAACATTTTGAGCTGTTCACAATCCAACCAAATCAGAGGCAGTTTGTTGTATTGGCCAATGTTGAGGCCAATCTTTCCCAGCAATGCAGGAAACATCCGCACCAGTATCCACAAGTCCTTCAATCTGTCTACCTTGAATTTGAATAATTTTAGTAGGTCTAGACGTTTTAACTTCTTTTACCCAAAATGCCATGCCACTAGATCCAAATCCATTATCTCCCCTCTCCTTATTAGTAACTGAGGTACCTACATTAAAATAAGATAATAGTAATATTTGAGTAATTAATTGTCCAGCATGAATCATAATTGTTTTAGACGGAGGCTGAACAAGGATTTGAATTTCTCCAGTGAAATCTGAATCAATTACTCCTGGAACTACAGAAATTCCTTTAAGTGAGGAAGAACTACGCCCTATAACTAATCCTACCATTCCCTCAGGAAGTGGGTCATAAACTCCTGTGGGGATCGTAGTAGTAGGAGAGTCAGATGTTAATATTGTTGAGGTGGAGGCACTGAGGTCCAATCCTGCGCTGCCTGGGGTTGCACGGAAGAGCCCATCGATTGTGTTCCTTGAAGGACGGATTTTGCCTCATTGGATTCCCTGATGTTAATGGGCTGATAGAATTCTG
>NW_007260853.1:0-10474 GCF_000164805.1 Carlito syrichta
TTGGATAGGTGTGGAGGTGGGGTCTCCCAGCTAGGCCTGGGCTGTCTTGAGTTCATGGGCTACAGCCATCCTCCTGTTTTGGCCTCCCAGAGTGGTGAGATTCCAGGCATGGTCAGCAGCATCTGGCCTTCTAGTTTATTTTTGACGAAGGATTGAGGCCAGGCTCGGAGGCTGAGGCTCGTCATCCCAGCACTTTGGGAGGACGAGGCCAGTGGCCAGCCTGAACCTGCAGGTCCGAGACGCCCCAGGCAACTCAGTGAGACATCGTTTCTACCCTATATCCCAAATGAGCCGGGTGTGGTGGCGCTTTCCTGTCATTCTGGCTTCTCAGAAGGTCAGCAGGGGAAGGATCGCCAGAGCCCTGTGAGCCAAGGCTGCAGTGGCCAGGAGTGAGCCACCGCCATCCAGCCTGGGTGACGGAGTGAGACTGACAAAATAACATTAAAAAAAAAACCAGAGCATTCATTTTGATATCGAGTTGGGATCATTGTGAACAGACAGAGACCATTCTGGAAGGAGGCCGCATCCCTGATCATAGAGTTTCCAAAAGATGGTGGATTGGCAGACAATCAGGCTGTGGCTTTGGGAGGCCAAGGTGGGGGACCACTGGAGACAGGGAGTTTGAGACCAGCCTGGGTCATGTAGCGAGACCTCATCACTCACCAGAACAAAACACTCGAGTCGCGTGTGGTGGTGCCTGTAGTCCCAGGTACATGGGATGTGGTGGCCTCTGTCCTAGGGCATACCTTTGCATTGCCCCCACCAACAACACGTGCGAGTCCAGGTCAGGCACCATGGCTCATGGCTGTCAGCCTCTCGCCCTTGTAGGCCAAGGAGGAGGTTGCCTGAACCAATGGTCAGAGACCAGCCCGGGTGAGGTGGCCAGACCTCGTCTGGGCAAGAGGTCCCCCAAATAGAGTCAGGTGTGATGGACCCGGGAGTCCTGGCTGCTCAGATGCCAATGCGGGAGGATCGACTGAGCCCCAAAGGTTGAGGCCCCAAAGCCATGATCCTGTCACTGTGCCCCAGCCTGGCCAATGGAGACCTCGTGAAAAAAGGTGCCTCCCAACTGTGTCACGATGAGGGACCAGGGTTCCACAGTTGAAGTTCTTCATGGGTGAGTGATGAATGAGTGACCGGAAGATGAAGAGGCCATCCCCTTGCCCGAAGGTGGCAGACCGGGTGACAGAAACCTGGGCCGCCCATGATGTTGTCAGACCATCTTGATCACTCTGTGCCCTGAGGCTGCCCTAACTCATGGCCGTCTGTTCCGTGAGTTCACATGCATCTTTGCCTTGGAGCACGAGTGTGGAGGGTGGAGGCAGGCCTTCTGGTGCCCGTGGCCAATGTCACAGGCCAGACTTCCGGTGGCCACCTTTGAAACCTCCTGAAAACGACAGGCTGGAAAGTGCCTTTTCCTCTCCCATCCCTGTGTGTGTCTTCCCATGCTGAATGGCGGTGGTGGTGGTGGTGATTTTTATTATTTGGGGTCAGAATCCTGCTCTGCCTCCCAGGCCAGAGAGCAAGGTCACGCTCAGGGCCACAGCGGACTCCACCTGCCGGGGTCAGGTGATCCTCCTGCCTCCACTCTCCGAGTGGCTGGAACCACAGACCTGTGCCACCATGCCTGGCTATTGTTTGGATTTATTCTTGATGACGGAGACGAAGTCTCAACCTTTGTTCCAGGCTGGTTTCGAACCAACAGGTTCTGGCCATCCACTTGCCTGGACCTCCAAAGGGCCAGGATGCCAGGCTGAGTCACTGACACCGTCGTGTGGTTGTGGTGATGGTGGTGGTCGGTATTATCCTGAGTTGGAGTCCTGCTCTTTCACCCAGGCCAGAATGCAGGGGCCAGTCCTCGGACACCACGACCTCTACAGGCTGGATTCTGGGGATCCTTCCACTGCAGCCTTCCAAGTGTCCAGATGGACAAGAGTGTGCCACCACACTCGGCTCATTTTTTGACTTCTTGTAGAGACAAGGTCTCACCAAGGTGCCCAGGCTAGTCTCGAACCAAGGGGCTCAGGCCATCCTCTTGCCTTGGCCTCCCAGAGCACCATGATTACAGGTGTGAGCCCCCAAGCCCCACCTCAACACCCCTTTCAGGGCCCCACTCTGAGGACCGCTCTCTTCCAATGACCTGGGACCAACAGAGAGGGCGGCCGGTGTTGGCAGCTGAGCCCTTAGGAGGAGTGCCTGGCTAAGGGGTGTGTCTCAACTGGGTGCCCTCCCCTCCTACCATGTCATTCCTCAGGGTGAAGCTGTTCCCTCCTCTCAGGTACCACCTCGGGGGAAAAAAGGGCATGACTCTCAAAGGTTTGGTGGGGTGGGGACGGCCTAGTCATTCACGCCTGTCTCCTTGGCACTCGGGTAGGCCAAAACGGGAAAATGGCCGTAGTCTGAGAACTCGAGTTCAGGCTGGACACCATAGCAAGCCCTCACCTCGATTCCAAGCTAAACCCAGAAAACTTTGGGTGAGGGCAGGTCTCGCCGGGAGGATCTCCTATGGCACAGAGTTCAAGACCAGGCAGGAGCACCAGGATGTAGACCAAATGTGAAGCCTATGATTGCAGCAGTTTGAGAGGCCCAGGCTGAGAGGATGGCCCTAGTTGTGCGGTTTGAGAGCAGCCTGAGCAGCCTAGTGAGAAATGAAAAGAAAGAAAGAAAGAAAGAAAGAAAGAAAGAAAGAAAGAAAGAAAGAAAGAAAGAAAGAACGCAAGAAAGAAATAAAGAAAGAAAGATAGAAAGAAAGAAAGAAAGAATGCAAGAAAGAAAGAAAGAAAGAAAGAAAGAACGCAAGAAAGAAATAAAGAAAGAAAGATAGAAAGAAAGAAAGAATGCAAGAAAGAAAGAAAGAAAGAAAGAAAGAAAGAAAGAAAGAAAGAAAGAAAGAAAGAAAGAAAGAAAGAAAGAAATCCATTCTACTGCACACCTGCTCTCAGTCCTTCTCTGCCTCCCCACCACATGTGAGGTTCCCCCAAGCTCGACACCTTCCAGGCCTAACCCAGCCCCCAGTGGCTGCACCTGCTTTGGTGCGGGAGTTGCCAGGCTCCCAGGCTAGGTTCCTGCCAGCTCTCCTCTCCGAGGTTAGTAATGCTCCCCAGGCAGGCCAACCCTCCAACTCAGCAACAAGGACCTTCCACCAGGAAAGACCAGGGACAAATCCTTCACTCAGGGATATTCTGTCCTCCACAATCCCATTTGTCCTGATCTAAAGCCAGTCGACATGTGAACACACTACATGCAGTTTTGATTCTGCATATGATTCGGATGATTTTGGAGACAGGGTCTGACTCTGTGGCTCAACCTCGTGCCCATGGTCATGACTGTCATTCATTGCCAGGCTCAAATTCCTGGGCTCTGGTGATCCTCCCCCTTCAGCCTCCAGAGTGGTCTGGATGACGGGCACCATGACCCCAGATCCCCTGTATAGATGGGTGTGGAGGTGGGGTCTCCCTGTGTAGCCTGGGCTGGCCTTGAGCTCCTGTGCTCCAGGCATCCCTCACCTCAGGCTACCAGAGTGCAGGGATTCCAGGCATGGGCTGCCATGCCAGACCATCTGGTTCGTTTTGATGAAGGATCAAGGTCAGGCTTGGGGACTCAGCTTCATCATCCCAGCGCTTTTAAAGTCCAGGCCAGCAGCTTCCCTGAACCTGTGGGTCGAGAACCACACAGACAACTCAGCGAGACCTCATCTCCACCCTCCATCCCAAATGTTCCAGGCGTGGAGTCATGCAGCTGTCATTCTAGCTCCTCAGAAGGCCAGCGAAAGGCTCACTGGAGCCTGGCGGGCTGAGGCTGCAGTGGCTGGGAGCAAGCCACCACCATAAAGCCTGGGTGAAGGAGTGATACTCCAACTCAAGGGAAAAAAGTAAAAAAGAAAAAAAAGAAGAGCATCTATTTGTGTATGGAATTGGGATCATTGTGAACAGACAGAGATCATTTGGGAAGGAGGCCCCAGCCTTAGGCCTAGAGTTCCCAAAAGACAGTGGATCAGCAGACAATTGGGCTGTGGCTTTGGGAGGATGAAGCATGGAATCGCTGCAGCCTGGTAGTTCAAGACCAGCCTGGGCCAAGGAGCGAGACCTCGTCGCTCCCCAGAACACAAGCACTGGAATGGCATGTAGTGGTGAAGGTGGTCCCAGCTACATAGGATGTCGTGGCCTCCATCACGATGTGTGCCTTTGCACAGTTCCTGCTGACAACACGTGCGAGTACAGGCCGGGCACTGTGGTTCACAGCTGTCAGCCCCATGCCCTGGGAGGACAAGGCAGGAGACTTCCTGAGTATCTGGTGTCAGAGATCAGCCTGGGTGATGTGGCCTCACCTCGTCTTGACAAGAGGGCCCCAAAATAGAGTCAGGCGTGGTGGACCCTGGAGTCCAGGTAGCTCGAAGGACAAGGAGGAAGGACTGCTTCTGCCCCACAGGTCATGGCCCCAGAAGACAAAATCGTGACTCTGTGCACCAGCCCAGCCTACAGAGACTCCAGCAACAAAAAAGACGCCTCCAACGCGTGTCACGATGGGTGTCCACACCTCCCCAGGGAAAGTTCCACATGGCTGTGGGATGATGGAGTGATCGGGAAAGAAAGGGGCGCTCTCCCCACCCAAAAGAGGCACACTGGGCTACTGAAACCTGGGCTGGCCACAGCATTGCCAGACCTCTTTGATCGCTCTACCCCAATTGCTGTTCTACCTCGGGGCAGTCTGTTCCATGAGCTCACATGTGTCTGTGGGGCACGAATGTGGAGTGTGGAGGCAGAACTGATACATTTGGCCAAAGGCATGGGACGGACGTGCCTGGAGGCCAACTTTGAAACCGCCAGTGATCGACAGGCAGGAAAGTGCCTTTTCTTCTCCCATCCCTAAGGGTGACTCCTCGTCCTGTGTGGCAGGCATGGTGATGGTGGCGGTGGTCGTGATTATTATTTGGAGTTGGAATCCTGATCTGTCTCTCAGGCCTTAGCACAGGGGCATGCTCACAGACACCACGGACTTCACCTGTCAGGCCCAGGTGATCCTCCCACCTTGACCCAACTATTGGTTGGAACCACAGGCCTACACCACCATGCCCAGCTAATCTTTGAAATTTTTTTGATGACTGAGATGACGTCTCAACCCGTGACCCAGGCTGGTGTCAAACCCGCATGCTCAGGCTGTCCACTTGCCTGCTCCTCTGAAAGACTGAGATGCCTGACTGAGCACCTAAGCCGGCCTCTGGTTGTGGTGGTTATTGATATTAATCTGAGTAGGAGTCCCATTCTGTCACCCAGGCCAGAGCACAGGGGCTCACTCTCAGCCACCATGGCTCAGCACTGGGCTCCGGTGATCCTCCTGCAGCAGGTTAATGAGTGGCCAGAATGAAAGGCCTTCAACACCAAGCTTGGGTCATTCTTTTGTATTCTTGTAGAGAGGAGGTCTGGGCAGGGGCTGGGCTGGTCTCGAACATTGTGGGCTAAGTCCATCCTCTCGACTTGGCCTCTCAAAGCACTGGGGGACAGGCGTGAACCCCCACAACCAGCCTTCACACCCCTCTCAGGGCCCTAATGCAAGGTCCGCTCCCTTCAAATGACTCAGGATACTAGAAAGGACAGCCAGAGTCGCCCACTGAGCCTGCCACAGGAGAGCACCTGGAGCAGGGGCATGTCTCCACCAGGGTGTCAACACCTACGCCTGCCTCAATCCCCAAGGTGGACCTGCTCGCTCAGCCCAGGGGTGGCCTCAGGGGAATGGAGGGCATGACTCTCAAACCTTTGAGGGGGGGACGGGCCAGGCAACTCATGCCTGTCTCCTCGGCATTTTGGTGATGCCAAGACTGGAAGATGGCCGGAGCCTGGGAGCTGAGACCGAGCTGGAGACCATAGCAAGCCCCAACTTTGACACCAAGCTAAACCCAGAAAACATTGGATGAGGGCAGGCCTTGGCAGGAGCATCGCCTCTGGCCCAGAGTCCAAGACCAGGCAGGAAGTTCAGGATGTCGACCAAATGGAATGTCTGTGATCGCAGCAGTTTTGGAGGCCCAGGCCGAGAGGATGGCCCGATTGGTGGTTTGATAGTGACCTGGGCAACCTAGTGAGGAAAGAAAAGAAAGAAAAAAGAAAGCAAAAAGAAGGAAAGAAATCCATTCTCCTGCAAACCTTCTGCCCTCATTTCTTCCCCCAGCAACCCTCACATGTGAGGATCCCCCAAGCTCGGCACCTCCCAGCCCCAATCTCTGGTACTCAACCTCCTCATCCCAGTGCATTGGAGGCAGAGGCCAGCGGCTGTCCCAAGCCCATGGGCCGAGACCTGCCTGGGAACCTCAGCGAGACTTGTCTCTACCCTTCATCCCAAATGACCGTGCATGGTGACGTGCACCTATCATTTCGTCTCCTTGGAATCCTGGGGAATGGCTCGCTGGAACCCTGTGGGGTGAGGCTGCGATGGACAGGAGTGAGCCAGCACCCTCCAACTGGGCGATGGTGTAAGACGCTAAATCAAAGAAAAAGTGAAAAAAGGAAAGAAAAGAAGAGCATCTGTGTATGGAGTTGGGATCATCATGAACAGACAGAGATCATTTGGGAAGGAGGCACCAGCCTTCAGTCTAGAGTTCCTGAAAGTCAATGGATTGTGAGAGAATCGGGATGTGGCTTTGGGAGGCCAAGGCAGGGGACCGCTGGTGCCCAAGAGTTCAAGACAAACCTGAGACATGAAGCGAGACCTTGTCACTCCCCAGAATGCAAATATTGGAGTCTTGCCTGGTGGTGTCCATGGTCCTGGCTACATGGGATGCAGTGGCCTCCATCCCGGGTCGTTATTTGCATTGCCCCCAATGACAGAACTTGTGAGTCCAGGCTAGACATCCTGGCTCACGGCCGTTAACTCCGTGCCCTAGAAGCTCGAGGTGAGAGACTGCCTAGTACCAAGAGTGGGAGAAAAGTCTGGGCAACGTTGACAGACCTTGTCTTGGTGAGAGGTTCCCAAAATCGAGTCAGACGTTCTGACCCCTGGAGTCCTGGCTGCTTGAGGCGCCGGAAGCCATGATCATGCCGCCACATCCCAGTCAAACTGACAGAGAGCTTGGCAACAAAAAATGTGCCTACCACAGGAATCACGATGGGCATTCACGGTTACTCAGCCATAGGTCCGCATAATCAGGGGACGATAGAGTGATTGGGAGAGGAAGCAGCCCTCCCATCGCTTGAAGGTGGCAGACCAGGTGACTGAAACCTGAGTTGGTTAGAGTGTTGCTGGTCTGCTTTGATCACTCTGTGTTTGATGGCCACCCTAAATTGGGGCCGCCTCTTCTGTGAGCTCACACATATCTTTGCCATGGGGCTTGTGTGTGGAGGGGGAGGCAGGACTTCTGGGATGCGTGGATGAAGGCACTAGATGGTCATACTCAGTGTTCACCTTTGAAACCTCCTGCAAATGACAGGGGTTAAAGTGAATTTCCTCTCCCATTCCTGAGGGTGACTCCTTGTGCTTGGTGGCTGTCGTGCTGGTGGTGGCAGTGGTGGTGATTACTATTATTTGGAGTCGGAATCCGACTCTGTCACCCAGGTCACCATGGACACCACCTGCAGGGCTTAGGTGATCCTCCTGCCCAGTGTCTCAGGCTGGTCTCAAACCTGCAGCTTCAGGCCATCCACTCGCCGCGACCTCTGAAGGTACAGGATGCCAGGCTGAGCCCCTGAGCCTGGCCTGTGTTTGTGGTGGTGGTGGTTGTTATTAATAATCTGATACGGAGTCACGCTCTTTCACCCAGGCTGGAGCACAGAGGTCCGCTCTTGGCCACTGTGGCCTCCACCGGCTGGGCTCCAGTAATCTTCCCCCTGTGGCTGACATAATGGACAGAAGGACTGGCATGTGCCACCATGCTCAGTTCATTTATTTGGCTTCTTGTAGAGACAAGGTCTCGCCAAGGTGCCCAGGCTTATCTCAAACCTGGGAACTGCATCCTATCGCATCAGCCTCCCAAATTGCCAGTGTGTCAAGCATGAGCCCCCATGCCAGGCCTCCACACTTCCCTTGGGGCCCCACCACAAGGGCTGCTCCCTTCGGATGACCGTGTAACCCAGAGAGGTTGGCCAGAGTTGTACCCTGAGGCCTCCCTGGGGGAATGCCTGGCACAGGGGCATGTCTCGGCTGGGGCACCCACACCTCTGACCATTTCATTCCCCAGGTTGGACTCAGAAACAACTCCCTGGGACCACCTCAGGGAAAGAGAGGGTGTGACTCTCAAACTTTCTGGGGTGCGGGGATGGCTGGGTGACTCACGGCTTTCCCCTTGCCATTCGGTAAGGCCAAGATGGGAAATGGCCAGAGCCCAGGAGCTCAAGACCAGGCTGGACACCATAGCAAGCCCCAAGCTCAATCCCAAGCAAAATTCTGGAAGCCTTGGATGATGACAGACCTCGGAGGGAGGATCACATCTGGCACAGAGTTCAAGACCAGGAAGGAAGACCAGGATGTTGACTAAATGGAAAGCATGTGATCACAGCAGTTTGGAGGCCCAGGCCGAGATGATGGCCCATGTTGGCTGGTGTGAGAGCAGCCTGGGCAACCTAGTGAGGAAAGAAAAGAAAGGAAGAATGAAAGATAGAAACAAAGTAAGAACGAAAGAAAGAATGAAAGGAAGGTAGGAAGAAAGGAAAAAAGAGAGAAAGAAAGAAAGAAATCCATTTCCCTGCAAAGCTTCTTCCCCCAGTCCTTCCCCCCGCTCCCCACATATGAGGGTCCCTCAAGCTCAGCGCCCTCCAGCCCCAATACCCACCAACGGCTGCCCCCCTTTGGTGTGGGAGTTTACGAGTCTCCCTGGCCGGGTTCCTCCATCTCTCCCAATCCCATTTTTCTTAGCTCTAAAGCCAGTCGCCCTGTGAACACACCACATGCAGTTGGGAATCTGTGCACGATTCTGATGTTTTTAGAGACAGGGTCTTTCTCTGTGACCCCAGAAGCCTCAAAATTGTGGGCTCTGGCGATCCTTGTGCCTCAGACTTTGGTGTGGCTGAGATGATGGGCACCTCAACCCAAGAATCCCTGTTTGGATTTGTGCAGAGATGGCATCTCCTTGCATGGCCAGGGCTGGCCCATGCTAGCCTTGGGCTCCTGGACTCCAGCCATCCTCCCACCTAAGCATCCTAGAGCACTGGGATTTCAGGCGTGGGCTGCCACGTCAGGACTTCTGGTTAATTTTCGATTAAGTTTTGAGGCCAGGCTCAGGGACTCAGCTTCATCATCCCAGCACTTTGGGTGCTCAAGTCCTGCAGCCAGCTCGAGCCATGTGACAAGACCCACCTGAACATCTTGTTGAGATCTCACCTCTACCTTCCATCAGTAATGAGCTGGGCATGGTGGCATGCGCCTGTCATTCTGGCTCCTCAGAAGGCTGAGGAAAGGTTCGCTGGAGTCTGGCAGGCTGAGGCTGCAGAGCCTGGTAGAGAGCCACCACCCACCACCCTCGGTGATGGAGTGAGACTCTGACTCAAAGAAAAAAAGGAAAAAAGGAAAAAAAGAGAAGACGTCCATTTGTGTATGGAGTTGGGATCATCATGAAGGAGGTCCCAAACTTGGCCCTAGAGTTTCAGAAAGATGGTGGATTGGGAGACAATCAAGCTGTGGCTTTCGGAGGCCAAGGTGGGGGAATGTTGGAGCCCAGGAGTTAGAGACCAGCCTGAATCATGTAGCAAGACTGTGTCACTTCCCAGGATGCAAACACTGGTGTTGCGCATGTTGGCATCTGGGGTCCCAGCTACATGGGATGCGGTAGACTGTGTCCTGGGGCATGCCTTTGTATCACTCCACCTACAACACTTGTGAGTTCAGCATGGGCACTGTGACTCACGGCAGTCAGACCCACACCCTGGGATGCTGAGGCCGGAGACTGCCTGAGTCCCTGGGTCTGAGACCAGCCTGGGAGATGTGACCAGAACTCATCTGGGCAAGAGGTCCCCAAAATTAAGTCATGTGTGGTGTTCCCTGGAGTACTATTTGCTCGGGGGCCAAGGTGGGAGGACCTCCTGAGTCCAATAGGTTGAGGCCCCAGGAGCCATGATCGTGCCACCATACTGCAGCCCCACCGATGGAGATTTCAGTGACAAAAATGATGCCTTCCACGTGCTTCACGACTGGCATCCACGGCTCCCTAGGGAAAGGTCTGAGTGGGTGGGTGACAATGGGTTGATCAGGAGAAGCAGGGGCCCTACCCAACCCTAGCTCAGTGCTGTCTGTTCCGTGAGCTCAAACGCATCTTTGCCATGGGGCATGAGTTTGGAGGGTGGAGGCTGGCCTTCTAGGGTGTGTGACCAAGGCATGGGATGGACGTGCCCAGTGGCCACTTTTGAAACCTCTCAAAATGACAAGTTGGAAAGTGTCTTTTCCTCTCCCATCCCTGAGGGTAATTTCTCTAGCTGAGTGTCAGGGATGGTGGTGGTGGGGTGATTATTATTTGGAGTTGGAATCCTGCACTGTCACCAAGGCTGGAGTGCAGGGG